>NC_051403.1:14660354-14665354 GCF_015228065.2 Penaeus monodon | reverse complement strand
CTCTCTCTCTCTCTCCTCTCCCTCTCCTCTCCCTCCTCTCCCTCCCTCCTCCCTCTCTCTCTCCCTCCCTCTCTCTCTCCCTCCCTCCCTCCCTCCCTCCCTCCCTCCCTCAATCCCTCTCTCTCCTCTCCCTCTCCCTCTCTCCCTCTCCTCTTCCTCTCTCTGTAACACGAATACTACCAACCATCAACATCCAGTCACCACCAGAAGGACGACCACTACCAAAAATACCAGAACACCAGCATGGCGACCACAACCTTCACCCATGACCTAGTATCACCAGCAGTAATAGTACCAGTGAATTCCAATAACCTTTATCCGTTTAAATCTCTAAAGAAACAACTTCACGTCCGGTTCATCCTCCTTGGACACTCACTCAAGGTCGCAAAGCCGTATTGTGTTCTATTCCTGTGTTGATAGTCGTATTGGTATTATTATAGTGATTATATGTTGTTATGTTAATGGTCGTATTCTTATTATTATATTGATTATATGTTATCATATTAATAGTCGGATTGTATTCCCTCCTTCCCTTTGCTTGTAATGTAGCCCCCCCCCCCCCCCGTCATCAGCATCATAATCATCATCATCATCATCATCATCATCATTATCATTGGTAGTAGTAGTTGAAGTATTATGATAAAAACAGTAAATAAATAAATAAATAATAAAAACAATACTAATGATAAGTGACAAAAAATCTGAAATGATAATATAAATATTCCGTACTAAAACAGATAATGAAAATAGTTATTATGTTGTTGTTGTTACTGTTATTGTTATTGTTGTTGACGTTTATGTTATTATTATTGTAATTTTTGTCATTATTGTCAAGATCATCATCATTGTCATTATCCATTCGATTTATTTTAGGAAGTTCAAAGGTTGTTTGAAAAGAGAGAAAAGAAAATGTAATGCGACTCAAAAGATACAATAACATCGACACGTCACGCACATCTCGCGCCGCTGTGATGTCACTCTTACGTCTCTCTCTCTCTCTCTCTCTCTCTCTCTCTCTCTCTCTCTCTCTCTCTCTCTCTCTCTCTCTCTCTCTCTCTCTCTCTCTCTCTCTCTCTCTCCCTCCCTCCCTCCCTCCTTCCTTCCCTCCCTTTTTTCATCCTTCTCACCCTCCCTCCATCCCTCCTTCCCTCTCTCCTTCCCTCCATCCCTCTCACCCTCCCTCCATCCCTCCCTCCTCACCCTTCCTCCCTCTTTCCCTCCCTCTCCCACCTTCTCTCTCTCTCTCTGTCTCTCTCTTGGCGTCTTATCATTCACAGGTGATTTGTAACACGGGGAATAACAGGTTCAAGACATGTCATTACGGGGTCAAGACAGTCTTCTTCAGCTGCCGAGGATTTCCATGTTCGTGGTGGACATTGGCGGCCAAGGGAGGATTCGGGCGTTTGGGTCGGCAGCCTAGTAACAGGATTATATTCTTGTCATTGTGTGGTGTTTTTGCCGTTAGTGTTTTTATTGTTGGTGTTGGGGTTGTTATGATTGTGATTATTATTGCTGTTATTATTATCGTCATCATTGTCATTATCATTATTATTGCTGATGTGTTTTTTTGTTGTTATTGTCATTGTTATCATTATTATAATTGTTGTTATTATTGTTTTTGTTTTGTTATTGTTATTATTATCATTATCATTATTGTTATTATTATCATCTTCCTCCTCTTTCTCCTCCTCTCTCTATTCCCCTTTTTTTCCTTCTAAGTTCAGCACAACAAACTTCTCCCTTGGACCTTGTTCTCTCCCCCTTGTCCTCCCTCACTTCCTCTTCTTCCTCTTTCTCCTCCTCCTCCTCCTCCTCCTCCTCCTCCTTTCTCCTTCTTCTCCTTCCCCCCCTCTTCCTCCTCCTTTCTCCCTCTCCTCCTCCTCTCTCTCCTCCCCCTATCCCACCCTCCCCCTCCTCCTCGGTCGCCACACAGTTAACACAAATTTAAGCGAAGGACTTTTATCTTTATTAGTGGTGTAATGGTAGGCCTATATGCTAAATGGGGTTTCCGTTGTCGCTGTTTGGAGAGGTTTCCTCGAGGACTGAGGGAGGTTCTGGTACCTTATGGGGTTTGGGGGGTGGGGGGGTACTTATCATTATTTTTATTTTTGTTGTTATTATAGTTATTAGTATTGCAGTTATAATTGTTATTGTTATTGTTGTTATTGGTATATATTGATATTGGCATCATTATTATAAATGTTATTATTATCGTTATCATTCCCAATATTATAGTTATCAGCATCATCATCATCATCATCATCATATCATTATTTTGTTATGATTATTATTATTATCATTATATTGTTATGATTATTATCATTATCATCATTATTATTTTGTTACTTTGGTGTGACTCTCTTTTTTATGTTTTTTATCTATCATTACCTTTGGGGGAGAGTCTTCTGAGGAAAGCGAGGGGGTTAGTCTGCTTCTTGTCCTTTCTTATCTTCTTTTTCTTCTTCCTTTCTTATCTTCGTTTTCTTCTTCCTCCCTTTTAACTCCTTAGCAGAGATAACGCTGAGAGTCTGTTAAGGCGAGATTTGGGTTATAAAGTCATTAGAAAAGAGCTTTAGAGACGAGGAGACTAAGTGGCACGGATTTAAAAGAATTGTTATTATTGTTTTTTTTGTTTCTTTGTTTGTTTTTGGTTTGTTTATTATTTTTATTCTATTTTCGTCGCCGTTTTAGTTTTCTTTTCTTGTTTTTTCTTCTTTAACTTTTTTTTTCCCCAACCAATACCTCATTTTTCTTTTCGTCTTGCTTCTCCTCCTCTTCTTCCTATTCGTCCCCCTCTTCCTTCTCTTCTTCCTCCTCCTCCTCCTCCTCCCTTATCCTCCTCTTCTTCCTCCCCCCTTCTCTTATCTTCTCACTCGTCTATTTCTCCCTCCATCCTCATCATTTCCTCTTCCTTCCCTCCTAACCTCTCCACCTCTCTCATCCATCCTCCTCTCACGTTCCCCTCCCCTCCCCCCTTCAACCCCCCTCCCCCTCCTTTAACCTTCCCCTCCCCACTCCCCTACCCCCTTCAATTTCCCTTCCCCCTCCTTTTTTCACCCCCTCCCCCTTCAGTTTCCCTTCCTCCCTCCTCCTCTCACCTCTTCCCCCTTTCGCCTTCACCCCCATCCATTTCAAAGCCTCCCCCTCCCCTTATCAGTCCTTCATCCCTTCCTTTCACCCTCCCTCTTTTCACCCCCCTACTTTCACCCTCCCTCCTCTCACCCCTCCCTTTTACCCTCTTTCTTTTCACCCCCCCCCCTTTACCCTCCCTACTTTCACCCTCCCCCCCTCCAACCCCAACCCCACCCACCCCCTCCTTAACGACCGCTTATCCGTGATTGAAAATTAATGATGCTCTTACCATTTCAGGTACGGACTTGGCGGTCGCATTGTGTGTGTGTGTGTGTGTGTGTGTGTGTGTGTGTGTGTGTGTGTGTGTGTGTGTGTGTGTGTGTGTGTGTGTGTGTGTGTGTCTGAGAGAGAGAGAGAGAGAGAGAGAGAGAGAGAGAGAGAGAGAGAGAGAGAGAGAGAGAGAGAGAGAGAGGAGAGTGAGAGTGAGAGTGTGTGAGAGAGAGAGAGAGAGAGAGAGAGAGAAAAAAAAAAAAAGAAAGAAAGAGAAAGAGAGAAAGTGAGTGAGAGTGAGTGTGAGAAAGTTCGTTCACTCGCCTCGCTCATTCGGACGGTCCGGCTTACGAGCGGGATCCGTATTTCGCTTCAGTCCGTCGCTCGCTTGCGGGGTGAGTCGATGTGCTAATGTTTTTGTTAATGATTGTTTTTCTTCGTGATATTTTCTTTCTTTCTTTCTTTCTTACCCTCTCTTTTTTTCTGTCCCACTTTGTTGTACGTTGTGCTAGATAGTTTATTGTTTATATTAATTTCCAATGTAATTTTTGGTTTTCTTTCGATCTGTCTGTCTGTCTGTCTGTCTGTCGGTCTGTCTGTGTGTCTATTCATACACACACACACACACACACACACACACACACACACACACACACACACACACACACACACACACACACACACACACACACTTGTACTACATACATACATGTATTCTAATAACATAACTAAATGTACTCACTAATCTATACATTTTTTTATTCGCTTTTAGTCCATCGACGAGGCTGTCGGTGCGTTGAGGTCGCGCTGTTGATTAAATCGATGGCGATGTTGGCATTTCTCTTTATCAAAATTCTCCTTCTTTTTCTGCTTCTTCTTCTCCTTCTTCTTCTTCTTCTTCTTCTTCTTCTTCTTCTTCTTCTTCTTCTTCTCCTGTTTCTTTTTCTTTTCTTTTTTTTCTTTTTCAAAATACTTCTTTTGGTTCTTCTTTTTTCTTCTTTTCTCTTTCTTCTTCTTCTTTTCTTCTTTTCTTCTTCTTCTTCTTCTTCTTCATTTCTTCTTCTTCTTCTTTCTTCTTCTTCTTTCATCTCCTTCTTTCTTCGAGTTCTTCTATCTTTCCGTTCTTTCTTTCTTTCTGTTTTTCTTTCTTTCTTTCTTTCTCCCTTTCTCTCTTTAATCATTAAACGGTCCTCGCTGAGGGTCATTAGAGCCAGACGTGCAATTAGCCCATGTATTAAGAGGTTATCGATTGGTGTTACTTAGTGTTGAGTTGGTGTTATTAGGGGTGGGGGTGTGGGGAGGGGGTAAGGGTGGGAGGTGGGAGAGTGTGGGGAGGGGGAGGGGTAAGGGTGGGGGTGGGGGAGTTAGGGGAAGGGTGGGGGTGGGAGAGTTTAGGGGAAGGGTGGGGGTGGGAGAGTGGGGTAAGGGTGGGAAAGTGGGAGAGTGATGTAAGGGTGGGAAGGTGGGGGAGTGGGGGTAAGGGAGGGAAGGTGGGGGAGTTAGGGGAAGGGTGGGAAGGTAGGGGAAGGGGTAAGGGTGGGAAAGGGAGGGGAGTGAAGGGGTATGCGAGCGTTGTGGGGTGATTGGAGGGGTGTAGATATGGAGGGGAAGCTACGGGGGTGAGTGGAGGATTGTGGGTAAAAGGGGGGTTGGGGGTC
>NC_051403.1:14630340-14635340 GCF_015228065.2 Penaeus monodon | reverse complement strand
ATAGCTGTTTGCTTGTTTGTTTCTGTTTTCGTTATTATTATCATTATTATTATTATTATTATTATTATTATTATTATTATTATTATTACTGTTGTTGTCATCATCATCATCATCATCATCATCATCATCATCATCATCATCATCATCATCATCATCATCATCATCATCATCATCATCATCATCATCATCATCATCATCATCATCATCATCATCATCATCATCGTCGTCGTCGTCGTCGTCGTCATCATATGTGTACATGGAGGGGGCTTCAATCACAAACTTAGATACACGAACACAAAAGGTAGCTTGTGCATTGAAATTAAAAATAGTGATGAAGAAATCACAAACAGGACGCTCACCCACGCACGCACGCACGCCCGCACGCACGCACGCACGCACGCACCGTCTACATCCCACCACCATTTCGTGTTGACCCACAAGGTGACACTCGAGGGACAGTTACAGTGTGGGCTGTATCGTAATGGCTTCGTTTACAGTTGCTTCATTTACATACAATGTTCTCCAGACGGGCTCGCGAATACTAAAGATGAAGTTGGTTCTGAAGTGAGTGAAGTTAGTCTCGTTTAAGGAGTGATTTTTGCCTCTTTCCTTCCTTCTTTAGCTCCTTCCTTCCTTCCTTCCCTCCTTCCTTCCCTTCTTCTTCCTCTCTCCCTCCCTGCTTCCTTCCCCTCCTTTCCTCTTTCCCTTCTTTCTCCACCCTCTCCACTCCTTCCAGGACAGTGCATACCCCCCATGAGGCAAGCGCACACACGTTACACACTTACATTCGCCGCTGGTCGTCGTAGATCATACAGAATGCACACCGATAGAAAGGTCATACGTTCTTGCAGTATAAGAGGCTTTTTAAAACTTCTGATCCTTGACCTGAGCCATCTGACTCCGTCTGCAAGCGCGCTCGCCCAGACACCTTGATGATCTTTTCAGCAGGTCAACCTCTGTCTCTCTGTCTCTGTCTCGCGGTTTTCAGTGGCATTCGTATGTTTATATATTATTTTTTTTCTCTGTGTACTTGGCTTATTGCGTGTATGTGTTTCGTTGTGTGATTTATTATCTCTTATGTGTGTATTTTATGATGCATATGCGTATGTTGAATCACCTTAGCGCATGACCTTTTCATTATAATCCCCGCAGTTAATTAACGACTTAATTTGTTTTCGCAGGTAAGGCATACAAACGCACGCAGTGATAAGGTAAGGAAACCGAGGACGTCTCGTGTCAAGGGACGAGGCGTGGAGATAAGGGACGAGAAAGCGATCCTTCAGCAGGACTTCGTGACGACGAAATCCTAGACTAAGAAGGTCCTCGGGGAATCGCACACGAGGTGGTCCCGCTTTGTTTACTAACATGGCAGGCGAGGAGCGAGGGTCAGACCAGTGGTGGGGTTCGATTTGAGCAAGAGGAGAGGGAAAGGGGTAGAGAGAGAGAGGGAGAGGGAGAGGGAGGAGGGAGAGAGAGAGGGAGAGGAAAGAGAGGGAGAGGGAGAGAGGGAGAGGGAAAGAGAGAGAGAAAGAGAGAGGAGAAAGAGAGAGAGAGAAAGAGAGAGAGAGGAGAAGAGAGAGAGAGAGAGAGAGAGAGAGAGGGGGGGGGGGGTAAGGAGAGACAGAGAGAGGTATGTGCAAAGAGAATATGAATGTGAAAAAGAAGAGGGGGGAGATATGAGAGAAAATGAAAGGAGAGAAGAAGGGAATATAAGGAATATAGAAGAGAGGGGAGGGCAAGAGAGGGTAGGGAAGGAGTAGAGGGGGGTAAGAGTGGAATGAGAAAAGAAGAGAAGACAAGAAAAACAAGGACAGACAGACAGACAGACAGACAGACAGACAGACAGACAGACAGACAGGAGGAGAGAACGGGAGAGGAGAGGAGAGAAGAGAAGAGAAGAGAAAAGAAAAGAAGAAAAGGGAATGGAAGGGAAGGGAAGGGAGAGAGAACGAGAGAAAGAACGAAAGAGAGAGAGAGTACGAGAGAGAAGAGAAGAGAAGAGAGAGAACGAGCGAGAGAGAGAGAGAGAGAACGAGCGAGAGAGAGAGAGAGAGAACGAGCGAGAGAGAGAGAGAGAACGAGCTAGAGAACGAGAGAGAGAGAGAGAGATCGCAAGACAGAAACCCCGAAGACGAAACAATCGCGAGAGGAAGGGACCGACGCCACAGGGGGCAGAGAGGTTGACCACGAGACAGGGCGGAATGGAGGAGACAGGACAGCCAATTGGGAAGACATGACACAGGAGAAAAGTCAGGGGACGGCAGGGTTAAGCGCAGGTCAGATAGAAAGGGGGGGGGGGAAGGGGAGGGCAAGAGGAGGAGGAATGGGGAGGGTAGGAGGAGGAGGAGGAGGAAGAAGAGGGGAGGGAGGGGAGGGGAGGAGGAGAAGGAGGAAGGGGAGGAGGAGATGGAGAAGGGGGGAGGGCAGGAGGGGGGGAGGGTTACGAGGAAGAACGTGCAGCCAGAGACAAGGTCAAGGATGTGTGGACCCCAATGGGAAACCAGGGTCAGGTAGGGAGGGTGGGGAGGGGGAAGGTTGGGGAGAAAGGAAGAGAGGAGAAGGAAGAGGAAGGGGGAGAGAAAGGGAAGGGAAAACGGAGAGAGAGAGAGAGAGAGAGAGAGAGAGAGAGAGAGAGAGAGAGAGAGAGAGAGACTGACAGACAGTCAGTCAGACGAGAGAGAGAAACCGCACCTCGTGACCAGCAATTCACTCTCAAGTCCCCCGGCGTGATGTGAAGCTTCAAGTAGGACTCGCCAAGGACTCCACCAAGCTCAGGTTCCTAAGCTTCCTCCCCCCATCCCCCCTGCTCCCCCTCCCCCTCCCCCCTCCAATAGCGTGATTGGCTACCACACCGCCTCATCGCCTCACGCCCACCATCACCCGGAAATTAACACCCGCGTCCCGATGGCTATTTCATTGAGGTGCAACTCGCCCCAAATTGGATAACGCTCGGCCTGTAGCCATCACGCGGCGTGTGTGTATATTATGTCCTCTAATGTCTTTCCAGGCGGTGGACAGCGAGGCTTATGTGTACGGGATTCTGGCGGGCGGGATGGGTGGGGGTCGTGGGCGGGCGTGGGGTAGGGTTGGGCGGTGGGGGTTGGTGGTGCAGCGTGGGGGGTGGCGGGGGGTTTCGTGGGCGGGATGGGGGGGTGGGGTTGTGGAGATGGGGTGGTGGGGAAGGGGGGTTGCCTCGTGTCCTACCTGGGAGTTGGAGAATTTGTTTTATTTTCTTTAACATACTCTTTTTTTTCTTGCTTTCTCCTCTGGTTCGTAGATATGCTGTTTGATGTGATTTTGGTGGAGGACAGGGGGGGCGGTTGTTATTGCGTGATTCGCTTTTTCATCCTTTCATTTCTCTCTCTCTCTCTCTCTCTCCCTCTCCCTCTCCCTCCTTCTCCCTCTTCCTCTCCCTCTCCCTCTCCCTCTATCCCTCCCTCTTTCCTTCCACCTCTCTCCCTCCCTCCCTCCCTCCCTCCTTCCCTTCCCCCCCCTCTTTCCCCTTTACCCATCCCCTCCCACCTCTCGCCTCCTCCTCCTCCTCCTCCTCCTCCTCCTCCTCCTCCTCCTCCTCCTCCTCCTCCTCCTCCTCCTCCTGTCCCTCCCCATCTCGCTCCCTATCTCTCCCTCTCATCGGAATTCGAGATTAGATCCTTATCAATTCCGTTTCCCCCATTAGGAAATGGAATTAACACGCCAGCGTCCCCATCTGCGGGCGTCCCGTGCACACACCTTCATAAATAGGCGGCCAATTTTCCTCGGGGTGGCATTAATGGCCCGGGCGCACCTCGAAAGGCCACCCATGTGGGCGCCGGCCGTGCTGGCTAGGGGCGGCTCTCTTAAATCCCCGGCTCCTCTTTCCCTGAATGCTTCTGTGACCCCGGCTTGATCGTGGGCGCCGCGTGTCACCCCGCGCATCGCCCTGTTTATTCATTGTGTCTCCGGAGGTGGGGCGGGTGGGGTGGGGGGTATGCCGCCCCTGGACCCCCTTAAACGCATGTGCACGGCCCCCTCGGGCGTCCTTCGGGCTTGAGGATCATCAGCGCAGGATCTGGCGTGGGTCGGTCGTCGGGCTGGTCCTACCCCAGCGTTGCTACCCTTGCCGGCGCGGGGCTCCCGAAGCGCGACCCGGAATTATTTCTCGCTCCTTATCCGTCTGTCCGTCTGTTTGTTTTGTTTGTTTGTTGTTTGTTTGTTTGTTTTTTTCCTCTCTCTCTCTCTCTCTCCTCTCTCTCTCTCTCTCTCTCTCTCTCTCTCTCTCTCTCTCTCTCTCTCTCTCTCACTCTCTCTCCCTCTCCTCTCTCTCTCTCTCTCTCTTTAACTCAACCACGTCCGCCCACGCCTAACACGACACACACACACACACACACACACACACACACACACACACACACACACACACACACACACACACACACACACACACACACACACACACACACACACACACCACGTGCGAGGCGACACGGCAATAACAGCTGGTCACCTGGACGGCCTTTTGCTCACACGCGCGTCCGCCCTCTGCTCCGGAAGTACAAAAACCTGTTAAAAAAAGGGGGGGATAGGGTGGGGGCGGGGAAAGGGCGTGATAATGACGTTTCCAAAACCAAAGGCATCGCGGTCCCCCAAGCCGGGACTTCGCGCCTGCAGGGTTGGAGTCCCTCTGTAAGGGTTGGGAGGGAAAGAAGGAAGGGAGTTAGGGAGGGTGAGGTGGTAAGAGGGAGGGAGGTACGGACGGGGAGGACAGACAGACAGACACAGACAGACAACAGACAGACAGACACAAGAGCGAGAGAGAAAGAGAGATAGAGAGAGAGAGAGAGAGAGAGAGAGAGAGAGAGAGAGAGAGAGAGAGAGAGAGAGGGAGAGAGAGAGAGAGAGAGAGAGAGAGAGGGGGAGGGAGGGAGGAGGTATATGGGAGAAGGGTGGGTTGATTTTGCCTTTGTGGTAAGGGAAAGAGAAAGGAGAGGGAATAGGAAAGGGGGAAAATGGATAAAGCC
>NC_051403.1:14622840-14627840 GCF_015228065.2 Penaeus monodon | reverse complement strand
TCTATCTATCTATCTATCTATCTATATTTATCTATCAGTCTTAAAAAATATATATATATTTATCTATCTATCCATCCATCCATTCCCATATCTGTCTGTTATTATCCATCCATCCATCCTATCTATCTATCGGTACAGAAGCTGGCTCGAAAGTCACAAAACCTTCCCTTTCGACCGTCCCAAGTGTAGCCTCCTGTACTGTTGGCAAGAATTCGGTCAAATATGTATAAATGTATGTATGTACGTACACACGTATGTATATATGCATGTATATGTATATTCATTTGTGTATTTACGTATTTATGTGTGCTTTTATGTATTTATGTGTGTTTACATATGTATGTATTTATGTGCATTTACATATGTATATATTTATGTGTATTTACATATGTATGTATTTATGTGCATTTACATAAGTATGTCTATATATAAGTACGTCCCTGTACGAGTACTTACACTATTACCCAAATCCTGTGGAAACATTATCTCGAACGAATTTTGCCATGTTTACAGAGCTTCCTCCACCTGGCGCAGCGTCAACGTTGACTCTGCTAAAGATTATAACCCTCATTACCGTCCCTCGTTACTTGTAGACGTACCTTCGCCTCCCATAAACACGGTCGCGCTGTCAGTGTGCCTGTCGCCTGTACTTGGCAGAGGGGGTCACGCTGCACCTGGGGGAAGGGGGGGGGGGATAGGAAATGGTTAGGTGGTGGATGAGGTGGTGGAGAGGGAGGGGGGGGGTCTTATTTCGCTTTCTCTCTTTTGTTTCAGTTTTTTTTCGTGTGTTTTTTCTTTATTTTCTTCTTTCTTTTTTCTTTTCTTCTTTTGTTTTTTTTCCTGTTTTTTCTTCTTTCGTTTTCTTCATTTCTTTTCTTTATTTATCTCCTACTCTTCTTTTTCCTTCTTCCCCTTCCTATTACCATTCATTTTCTATATTTCGATATCGATAAGACGATATACCGAATGTAGAAAAACGAAAGAAAGACCCATTTATGTATGAGTTCTGTATTAATATGTAACGTTACGGCTGTAATAATGGCAGAGCAATTTCGACTCGACATGAACAGCGAATTAAACTTTCATTGAGACTGAAGAGCGTTGTAGTCTTGGCGGCGAAGAATTTAAATGACGGCTCCGAAGTCATTTCATTGAATTAGATGATTTTTTTTGATAAGATGCGGGAATATATTGCTTTGCTCTGTTTTATAAAGAGTTTGGTCGTGTAGGTCCGTGCGCGTTGGTCTTATGGATGAATATGCATCGTGAATATTGCAAGCAGATAATCTCGCTACCATCTTTTTCTTCGTTCACATCTCGTGCGCCCATCTTATATTCATCTTATTCATATTACATATAAACATAGACACACGACGTGTAATTCTTTGCAATAATCATCTATCTTCCAGATAAACACGCGTCCTGAATGTTTCGAATATATTATCTCTGGAGATTCCGAATACATAATCTCAGAATGTTACGAGCGAATAACCTCAGAATATTTCGAATATCAGGCACAGAACTTTTTTTCGTTCACATCCCTCGCAACCACGAGGAAACGCCTGTCCATTTCCCGGAGGCTGTTCTGCGGAATAAATTGTCAAGCGGAGCGTCCGAAGAGTAAACAAGCACCCTCGTCTCGTCTCATTTAACAAGCCCAATTTACTTGAGGTTCTTTAAGCAGTGTCTCTCTTGCGTCTGCCGCTGTCAGCCTCGTTCACATCCGCGGTCGGGACGCCCTCCGCGGGAATGTTAAACGCGGCCTTCGAGGTTGCGCCTTGTCACTTCCATAATTAACTCGTAATGGCTTCTAGTTTGTTCTTCCTCTCTTTTCCTAGTGTTTGTTTTCTTTTTTTCTTTTTTTTTCTTTTTTGTTTTATTGTTCTGAATGGGAGAGGATTAGAATTGATGCCTGGTTAATTGTTTTTGATTTGTTTGCTATTTTTTGCCGTTCTGTTTCGGGAGGAGGAGGATTAAGCGTGTAGAGGGAAGAAAAAAATGTTTATATTCGTTCATTATTTATTTCAATTCATAAATATCATTATTATTACGATTATTATCCGAAGGAAGAGGATTAAGGGGCTTACTGACGACTGAATAAGAGAGAGTTGGGGGGAATAATAGAGTCGGGCGGAGTCATGAAAGCGCTCGCATTATCTCGCCGTCGAGTTCCCGGGACTTATTGGCTTTCAGATGCGACTCGATCCCCTTTGGAGTCTTTCTTTCCAAGGCGAGACTTAGCGGATCCCTTTAAGCGGCCGCCTTAGTGGGATCCCAGCCTGCTCCTCTCCAGTCAAGAGAGTTCATTTGTCAGTGAACAAGTTGTTGGTCGCCGAAGACACCGAGATGCTTATCTGATTATTAATATTCGCTTGTTTTTTGGTTTTGTTTTTTACCTTTTTTATTTGTTTTCGTGTTTTTTTTTTTTTCGTTATTTACGTTCTACTCGTTTATGGCTTATTTGTCTTCTGTCTTGTTTTGTCTTTACATGATTTGTAGTCTTTAGATTGTGAGAAAAATTGTGTTTATTTATTCAAGGTGATATTTTCATCTTCCAATTAACTTTTTGCCTTTTTTTTCTACCTTCCTTTGTCTATCAGCAGTCTGGTATATTTATTATTTATTCAGGGGAGTATTTGATTAGCATGTCATAATTAATGTAGCGTATATCTTACGTAATTGATATATTTTATCTGATATGTAATTATTGTTCGTCATATGTTTTGCAAATAATGTAGTTTATCTGTTTATCTGCAATTTATGTCCTTTATCAATTATGCAACTAATGGGGTTTATCTGTTATGCAATGAATGTTTATCTGTTATGCAGTGAATGTTTATTTGTTATGCAACTAATGGAGTTTATCTGTTATACAATGAATATTTTTCTGTTATACAATGCATGTTTTTTTCTGTAATGCAACTAATGGGTTTTTATCTGCTTTGCAATGAATGTCGTTTATCTGTTATTAATTTGTGTTTACGAACACCGGACACCCATCGCTCGCCCGGACCGCCGCCCCTCGCATCTAACCCCCCCCCCCCCTGGCGTTCTCCAAGCTCTGTCGAAGCCTCCCACTCCCCACCCCCACTCACCCCCCACCCCCACTCGCCCTGTAGGGAACCTCAGCGGGGGGGAGAGGAGGACACCGGGACTCAGCGGGGGGAGGGATGAGGCCAAGGGGCGCCGCCCTTCGGGTTGAGGTGGAAAGGAGGAGGAGGAGGAGGAAGGGGGGGAGGGGAGGGAGGGAGGAGGAGGTGGTGGAAAGGAGGAGGAGGAAGAGGGAGAGATGGAGAGAAAATATGGTGGAAAGGAAGAGGAGAGAGAGGGAGGGAGGGAAGGAGGAAGGGGGGAGGGAGGGGGAGGGGGGGGAGGGGAAGAAGTAGGGGGTAGCCATGGGAAGTGAGGAGGCTCGATTTGTTGAAAGGAGGAGAGGAGGAAAAAGAAGAATATATAATGTCGTTGGTCGGTTTTGGTGAACTCGATTTAGTGGCAGTAATGATAATGTAGCAGTAATATTAATGAGAATAACAATAATGCCAATGATGAAAGTAATAATACTAATGTTGATGATGATGATGATAATAATAGTGATAATGATTATTATTATTATTATTATTATTATCATTTCATTATCATTATTATCATTATCATTGTTATTGTTATTGTTATTGTTATTGTTATTATTATTAATATTATTATTATTATTATTATTATTATTATTATTATTATATTATTATTATTATTATCATCATTATTATTATTATTATTACTGTTACCATCATTGTCACTCTCATTATTTTAGTAGTAATGTTGATGATATTAATAAGTCGGTGGGAGGAGGCGATAGAATACAAAATCTGGACGATGGAGAGTAAAAAAAAAAAGGAAAAAAATATATATGTATATGTATGTATATATATATATATATATATATATATATATAATATATATATATTATAATATATATATAATGATATATATATATATATAAATATATAATATATATATTGTTATGTTATATAATATATATATATAATATATATGTATATATATATTATGTATATTATATTTATATATATATATGTTATATATAGTTTTTGTATATATATGTATTAAAAATATTATGAGTATTAATATATGTAGGGAAAATATAATGTATATATAATGCATGTAATATATATACTATATATATTTATCTATATATATATATATATATTAATCTACATTTTTTTCAAGTTGAATACAAGCGCAGTTGACAGATGCCGTGGGTGGAAAGGGAACGAGTGATAGGCGAGTAATATAATAATAATAATAATATGATAGACCTCTCTGAGTAATGGGCAAGGCTTTCGTATACGCAAGTGTTACGCATGTGTTACGCACGGGTTAAATGAAGTGTGGCTTCTATGGGAACATTAGTGAGTTGATTGGTAATTTAGATGTAGGAAAAGGTTAGTTGGTTACGTTAGGTTAAATAAATCGACCCAAGCCAAGGCAAACAAGACAAGTCAAGTCAGGTCAATGCAAGCAATTCAAGTCATGTCAAGTCATGTCAAGCCAAACCAAGTCGAGACAACTCAAGGCAAGGCCAGTCAAGTCAGTTTGGGTTAAGTTAAGTAGCAGATTCAAAAACACTTCCAGGATGGGGGGAGCCATGGGTGATAGGGGGGCGGACGCGGTCGATGGGGGAGAGGGAGGAGGGGGAGGGGGGGTGAGACATGAATGATGTAGAGAGGGCGTGGTTAGAAGATTGATTAAGCTAGCATGTGGAAAGCGAGTCCCGCCCCCCTTAAAAAAAAGGAGAAAAAAAAATCAATATGGAATCAAATCAGACTAGGCCTACTCTCGAGCTACATAAATATATTATCGGGGAGACAGACAGACATCTAAATTAAGGACTGTATGGCTGTATCTTTTTGACACGAAAAAAATATTAGACTAAATTGATAGACAAACCAAAGTAAAATCATATAAAATACAGTGGATTCACGATTACG
>NC_051403.1:14612840-14615340 GCF_015228065.2 Penaeus monodon | reverse complement strand
CTCCCTTCCCCCCCCACTTCGCTCCAACTCTCCCACCCAAGCAGCCTGACAGGGAGAGGATGGGGGGGAGGGGTGATGCCACGACACGACCAGGGAGACACAAGGACCCAAAGGGAGTCGTTCTCGAAATTACATGTTATCCCAGCCGGCCTCAGCACGCGTGCCCTTATGGAGAGGTGGGGGAGGGGAGGTGGGGGGAGGGAACGAGAGAAGGGGGAGGTGGGGGAGGAAGGGGGTGGAGGGAAGGGTGGGGGGGCCCTTATGAAGAGGGAAGGAGAGGAGGGGGAAAGTGAGAGAGAGAGAGAGAGAGAGAGAGAGAGAGAGAGAGAGAGAGAGAGAGAGAGAGAGAGAGAGAGAGAGTGAGAAGGAAAGAAAGGGGGTGGAGGGAGGGAGAGGAGGGGGGAGAGAGGAAGGGTGGGAGGGCCCTTATGAAGAGGGAAGGAGAGGAGGAGGAAAGTGTGGAGAGAGAGAGAGAGAGAAAGAAAGAAAGAAAGAAAGAAAGAAAGAAAAAGGAGAGAGAGGGTAACAGCAACAGAAGAAAAGAGAGAAACAGACAGACAGACAGATAGCCCAAAGAGCCAGAATGGCGATTGAAGTGGTAGCACAAAATGAGGAAGAATGAGGAAAAGGGATTGCCTCTCCTTTGGGAAATATTTTCGGGGTCGTTCGTCGTGACTTCGGGGTGGTCGAGGAGTCGTAGTAGGGTGGGTCGTGGTAGATAGTGGTAGACTTTTTATATATTTATTTAACTTATTGATTGTTATTATTGTTGTTGTTGTTATTATTATTATTATTATTGTTATTGTTATTATTTTTATTGTTATCATTGTTATTATTATTATTATTATTATTATTATTATTATTATTATTATTACTATTATTGTTATTATTATTATTATTATTATTATTATTATTATTATTATTATTATTATTTTGTGGGGGAGGGGGAAAGGAGGAAGATAAGGAGAGACGTTAATGGTGATGATAATGATGAGAAGATTGGCGATTATGATGATGATTATGATCACTAAAACAGTGATGATGAGAACAATGAGGATGATAATGTTGTTGACCGGGAAGTTAGAAAATTAAAGTGTGCTATTAATAAGAATCGAGTCCTTAAAAAAAAAAAAAAAAAAATTAAATCATTGTCCAAAGCAAAAGAGTCATTCCGAAGCCACGATGAAGACCTTGCAATGTATGAACACGAAAATTCAGTCTGCAACGAAGAAAAAAAAAAGAAAAAAAAGGAATAAGATAAAATTCATTAGAATTAAAACGGACAACCTTTATACGAGAGAGAGAGAGAGAGAGAAGAAAAAAAAAATGAAAAAGAAGTGTAAACTGAAGACACGGGAAACCCAAGCCTTCACCAAACTCGGCAAAAACTCAGCCCACAAACGCAATCGAGCGCAGGCCCGCAAGCACGCCCCCTTGGAGCTGGGTGAGATTTGGCGAGCGGGGCCCACGAGTCGAGCCGAGCGGGACGTCGAGCGACAGCATGAGCCAGTGAGGGCGCAGGGAAGCATCTGGCAGGCAACAGGGACCAGGGAGGGAGATAGTAGGCAACAGGGAGCCAGGAAGGGAGCTAGCAAGCAACAGGAAGTAAGGAGGGGCGGAGGGAGGGATCAAGCGCGCAGCATGACCCAGAGAAGGCAGCAAGCAGGCATCAGGAAGGGTGCGAGGACGGAGCAAAGCAGGCAGCGAGGAGCAACGAAGGGAGCAGGCAGCAGAGAGCCAGGAAGGACTCTCGGGGCGTCACACACCGCTGCCCAGCTGATTTACGTGGTCCGTTCTGCCCTGTTGTCTGGCTCCTTACTGGCGTTCTTACCTGCTTACCGCTTAATTGGCACCGCGCATCGTCAGAAATATTAATTGTGGGCGGGAGTCCGGGCGGGGCGAGGGGAAGGATCAGGGATCAGAGATCAGGGGGCGTTTTGGGATGAGGGGCGTGGCTACCGGAGCGGGAGGGAGGGAGAAGAAGAAGAAAAAGAAAAAGAAAAAGAAAAAGAAGAAGAAGAAGAAGAAGAAAAAAAAAAAAAAGAAGAAGAAGAAGGAGAGAGGAAGAGAAGAAGATGGAGATGGATGGAGAAGAGAGCAGAAGAAAAAGAAGAAGAAGAAGAGAAGAGGAAGAAGAGGAGGAGGAGAAGGAGAGGAAAAAAAGAGGAGAAAGACGAGGTGAAGTCCCGAGATTGCATTTAGATTAATTAGTTTTGTGCCTGATCAATTGCATGCTGGCCGCAATCAGGAACGATAATGACATTAGTAGTAGCGGGCTAATAAAGTCATATCTCCGGCATCATCGCTCAGCCTTTAATCACGTAACTTTATTAGCAGCTTTTTGTATTTGTTTTTTTGATAAAGTCATCCTTTTTTTTCTCTCTCTTTCCTTTTTTTTATAGTCATCCTTTTTTTTTTTTTTTTTTTTTTTTAAGGTCGCCTTATTTTATATAAATAAGGCCCAGTCATAATTAAAAGGAAAAAAAAAACGATTCTTAAG
>NC_051403.1:14595340-14605340 GCF_015228065.2 Penaeus monodon | reverse complement strand
CAAAGCGCCGAAGGGTATCAGGGGGAAAAGGGTTCGGAAACCCCCCCCGCGCCCCGCCAAAATGCGCCGACCCCGCCCCCCCCCCCCCCCCTTCCCCCTCCCCCCTTTCCCTTTTCCCCTTCCCCCCTTTCCCCCTTCTCTCTCTCCCTTTCCCTTTCCCTCTCTCCCTTTCCCCCTTCCCCTCTCTCCCTTTCCCCCCTTCCCCTTTCCCCCTTCCCCCTTCCCCTTTTCCCCTTCCCCCCTTTCCCCCCTTTCCCCCTTCCTGTTCCCCCCCCCCCCTTCCCCCCCCCCCCCCCCCTCCCTCCCCTTTCCCCCTTTCCCCCCCTCCCCTTCCCCCTCCCCTTTCCCCTTCCCTCCCTCCCCTTTCCCCTTCCCTTCCCCCTCCCCCTTTTTTCCCCTCCCTCCCCTTTCCTCTCTCCCTTTCCCCTTCCCCTCTCCCCCTTCCCCCTTCTCTCTCCCCTTCCCTTCCCCCTTCCCCCCCCTTTCCCCCCTTTCTTTCCCCCCTTTTTTCTTTTTCCCCCCCCCCCCTTTTCCCCTTTTTTTTTTCTTTTTTTTTCTCCCTTTTCCCTCCCCTTCCCCCCCCCTTCCCCCTTTCCCTCCCCCTCCCCTTCCCCTTTTCCCCCCTTCCCCCTTTCCCCCCCCCTTTTTTTCCCCTCTCTTTTTTCCCCCCCCCCTCTCCCCCCTTTTTTTTCCCCTTTTTTTTCCCCCCCTTTTCCCCCCTTTCCCCCTTTTTTCCCCCCCATCCCTTATTCCCCCTTATCCCCCCCCCCCCTTTCCCTTTTTTTTTTTTAGTTTATTTTTTTTTTTTTCCTTTATTTTTTCCCCCGGGTTTTTTTTTTTTTTCCCCCCTTTTTCCCTTCCCCTTCCCCTTTTTTTTTCCATTCCTTTTTTTTTTTCCCCCTCCCCCCCCCCTTTTTCCCCTTTCCCCCCTCTCCCCCCTCTCCCCCCCTTTTACCCCCCCCAAAGGGGGCCCGGGAAAACCCCCTTTTGCCGCGATCGCAGGCCCCCGGGGGAAAAACCCCGGGGGGGGGGAAAGGGAGGGCCGGAAATGGGGATGGGGGGAAAACCCCCTTTTTCCCTTTTTTCCCTGCCCCGCCCAACCCCCCCCCCTTTCCCCTTTCCACCTTTCTTTCCCTTTCTTCTCCCCACCCTCTTCCTCCTCTCTTTTCTTTTTTTCCCCCCTTCCTTTGTCTCCCTCCTCTTCTTTTCCCCCCCTCTTTTTTCTTTTTTTTTTTTTTTCCCCCCCCCCCCCCCCCCCCTTTTTTTTTTTTTTTTTTTTTCCCCCCCCCCCCCCTTTTTAAAAAAAGGGGAAAGAGAGTTTTTCTTTTTTCCTTTTTCTTTTTTTCTATCAGTTCTTGGCTTTTTTAAGGGGGTTGGGATTGATTGATCGTGTGAATTGAAAATGAAGTGGTGTTTGTAACTCCCTCCCTCCCTCCCTTTCCCTCCCTCCTTCCCCTTTCCCTCCTTCCCTCCCTCCCTTCCTATTTCCCTCCTTCCCCCTTCCCCCCTTTCCCTCTCTCCCTCTCTATTTATCAATCGTATCTCCTCCTCTCTCTATTTCTCCCGAGGATAAATAGAAAGAAATTGTGCGAGGAACGATCCGAACACGAGACGCTTATCTCTCAGTCTGTAAAGCTAACAGCAAGCCTTTATATTCTCAGGGTTTATGGGCATGCATTCGACAAGTTGTTGTTGTTGTTGTTATTGTTGGTGATGGTGGTGTGGTTGTGGTGGTGATTGTGGTTGCGGTGGTGGTAGTGGTATTGTTGTTGCTAGCGTTGTTGGTGTTATTTTTGTTGTTATTGTTGCTGTTATTATGCTGCTGTCGTTGCATTATTGATGTAGTTGTTCCAGAGGTGCACTAGTTGTAGTTTTTTTTTTCTCACTCTCTCTCTATTATTCTCGTACACAATACTGACAACGAGTTTCATCAAGGAAAGCAAAAGGCAAATAAAAAATAAAAAAGCAGAAAGCAAAAAGGGAGAAAAAGTTGTCCCCCCGTAAAGCACTTTCCAGACCTGCGAGTCGGCCTGAGTTGACATCGCATGCATCATTACCTCCCGGGTGTTGCTTGGGTCAGGAGTCACGCTCGAGTGGGCAATGGCATGACTCTGTCTCTCTCTCCTCTCTCTCTCTCTCTCTCTCTCTCTCTCTCTCTCTCTCTCTCTCTCTCTCTCTCTCTCTCTCTCTCTCTCTATATATATATATACTTATATATATTATTTATATATATATTCATAATATAACCATAATATATATCTCTGTCTGTGGCTCTGTCTGTCCTTTTTGTTTATCCCCTTCTTCCTCTCTCTTCTTTTATTGTCGATTATCTTTCTAGATATCTATTATCTATCATCTATCTACATACGATTCCTGATTAGATAGACTATAGATTGGATATAGAAAAATTGATGATGTCCTATTATTAGTTATTTTATTTTTAAGTCCAACCAACCGTCCCTAACCTCCGCTCCCTCCTCCATCACTCCATACCTAAATCTCCCTCCTACCCTCCTTTTTTTCCGTAGGGAGAGGAAGAGAAAGAGAAAGAGAAAATGGAAGAAGACGAAGAGTTAGGGAGAGAAGGAGAAAAAGAGGGAGAGAGAAGGAGGAAGAGGGAGATGGATAGAGAAAGAGAGAGAAGGAAAGGGAAGAGAGGGGGAATAAAGAGAAAGAGAAAAAGAAGGAAAGGAGAAGAGAAAGAGAAGGAGACGGATAAGATAAGACGTGAAAAGACAGAGAGAGAGAAAAAAAGAAAGAGAGAAAAGAGTAAGACGTAAAACAAGAGACGTGAAGAAACAGAGAGAGAGAGAGAGAGAGAGAGAGAGAGAGAGAGAGAGAGAGAGAGAGAGAGAGAGAGAGAGAGAGAGAGAGAAGGGAGACACAAAGAATGCACACACTCGCATCCAAGCAGGGAACGAGGACATCTAGCCTTCCTCCCTTCCTCCCCCCTTCCTCCCCATCCTCCCCTTCCCCCTCCCCCATCCCCCCTTCCTCCCTCCTCCCCATCCCCCATCATCCCCCCCCCCCCCCCACCCGCCCGCCCTTGTCTCCTCGATCTCGCCGCCCGGAACGATACCCGCGCTGGCTGTTCGTGATGGAGATAAGGAAGGCTGCCTCGCACGACTTCTTCGGAGCGGATGGAGCCGTTTTCGTGCGGAGTCGGGGAGGGGGGGGGGTCGTTGTCGTTGGTCGTCTTCGTCCTCCTCAGAATTGATAGATTGAGAGCGAGGTCGTCGAGAGAGTCGTTCAAGGAAGGAAAAATAAGGATACGGGGAAGGAAAAAACAAGAAAGAAGTAGAAGGAAGAAAGAAAAAGAAGAAAAAAAACAGGATTCTTTCATAGCGAATTCGTGGCGAGATAGGAAAACGAAAAAAAAAAATAATAATAAAAATAAACAGAAAAAAAACAATAGAAAAAAGAAAGACAGCATCCCTCCCTCTCCCCCTCCTCCCTCTCTTAGAAAAAAAGAAAAATAACTAAGCAAATATATAGATAAATAAATAAAATAAAGCGCGTACCAAGAACAAATGCCAAAAAATTCCCCCCCCTCCCCCCAACGCCAGCCGAATAGCTTACTTCATTTACTCTTAACAATGAGGAAATTGCAAAAGAGAGAGAGAGAGGGAAAGGGAAGGAGAGAAGGAAAATGAGAGAGAGAGAGAGAGAGATAAAGAGAGATAGACAGAGAGAAATAAAGAGAGATAGACAGAGATAAAGAGAGATAGATGGATAGAGAGATATAGATAGATTGAGAGAGACATAGATAGAGAGAGATATAATGAAAGAGAGATAAAGATAGATAGATAGATAGAGAGATAGATAAAGAGATAGAGATAAAGATAGATAGATAGAGATACAGATAGATAGAGAGATAAAGATAGATAGATAGAGATAAAGATAGAGATATAGATAGAAAGAGAGAGAGAGAGAGAGAGAGGAGACGCCGTGCTTGAGAAATGCTTGGCGTGCTAATCCAAAAGGACGTCGCCAAAAAGGGGCGTGTCATTATCCTTCGCAAAGAGGGGGGGGAGGCGTTACAAATTCCGCCCTGACCACAACCCTGTGTGCTTTGTTTTCGTATTTGTTTTGCTTGCGTCGTGATTGCGTGCGTGCGAGCGAGCGAGCGAATGTTCGTTTTGTTTGTGTGTGTGTCTGCCGGCATGTCTATCTATCTATCTATATATATGTATCTATCTACATGTAATTGCTTTAATTCGTGTGTATTTATCCGTCTGCTTCGAGTATATATTTCACTATTTTGACATGCTGCTACTTTTTTTGAGTGCTTGTTTGTTTGCTTACCTGCCTTGGGTACGAGTCCTGCTTGCTTGCGTGCGTGTCTGCCTCGATCGAGACGACACACGCCCGCGGCCTCTCGCTATTATCGTCGTCGGCGGTACGAAGGCGGAATGCTGATAGGGCGTGTGATAACGTTAATTATTAGGGTAATGGGCGAGGGTGGTGGCTGGGCTGTTATTGCGCCGTTGTCTTTGTTAAGATTTCTTCTTCTTCTTCTTCTTCTTCTTCTTCTTCTTCTTCTTCTTCTTTTTTGAGTGGTGGTCTTTTGGTGTTTTTTTTTCTTTTTTTTTTTTTTTTTTTTTTTTTTTTTTTTTCTTCATTAGGAAGGGAGGAGGAAGTAACGAAAGGAGGAGAGAAAGAGATAGCGAAAGGAAAGGAAAGGGGAAGGGAGGAAAGAAGAAATAGAAGAAAGAGGGAAGGATAGCGGAAGGAAAGGAAGGGGGAAGAGAGATAAGTAAAAAATAAAAGAGGAGGGAAAGTTAGCGGAAGGAAAGAAAGAAGAAAGGATGAAAGAAAAGATGAAAGAGGGAGAGAAGATAAAAAAAAAAAAGGAATGAAGGGAGGAATTGAAGAGAGAAAGGAGAATCTTCCAGCCTTGAATGCAATGTTGCATGTTGAGCTGGAGTTATTTCTTCCTTGGGATCCGGTTAAGCATATTTCGTCTCTTATTTTTTCGCTCCGTTGACAAAAAACCGCGGTTGGTATTTCGATCTTGATTCGGTTAACGCTCTTTTATATCTGTTTCCTTATTTATGCTCGTTTAATTTATATATTATTGCTATTATTGTTTTTTTTTTCTTTTTTCTTTTTTTTTGCTCTTTATTTTTTTCTCTAGAGTTATGTTAATCATCTCAGATTTTTTTTTTTTTTTTTTTCATTTCTAGCTTATATAGTCGACAAAACTGACTCTTTTCTTCGTTTCTCTCTCTCTCACTCACTCTCTCTCTCTCTCTCTCTCTCTCTCTCTCTCTCTCTCTCTCTCTCTCTCCCTCTCTCTCTCTCTCCCTCTCTCTCTCTCTCTCCTCTCTCTCCTCTCTCCTCTCTCTTTCCTCTCCCTCTCCCTCTCCCCCTCTCTCCCTCTCCTCTCTCTCTCTCTCTCTCTCTCTCTCTCTCTCTCTCTCTCTCTCTCTCTCTCTCTCTCTCTCTCTCTCTCTCTCTCTCTCTCTCCCTCTCCTCTCTCTCTCTCTCCTTTTCATTGCCCTATTGCGGCCTCTAGTTTTCCCTTATTATCCGCACGTGGTTTATCTGAGTTACCTTAAACGTGTCTTGTTTTTTCTCTCCTTTGAAAAGTCTACAAACTTTTCTTTTTCTTTACTGTTTTATGTTTCATCTTTTTTTCCTCTCTCTCTCTTCTTTCATTGACATAATGCGGCTTCTTCTTGTTCTTTTTTTTCCTTGATTATGCGCGCCAGGATGACTATGTTGGGTTTATGTTGCTCTTGTGTTCTATGTTGGGTTGTATGTTTTTGTGTTCTGTGTTGGTCATGTGTTCTGTGTTGGTTATATGTTGTTCTTAGTTAGTTATGTGTTGTTCTATGTTGGGCTGTCTGTTGCTCTTGTGTTCCATGTTGGTTATGCGTTGTTCTGTGTTGGGTTGTATGTTGGTTATGTTTCTGTGTTGTGTTCTGGGTTGGTCTGTATGTTGCTCTTGTGTCCTGCGTTGGGTACCGCTTTCAGGACAATGGCGGAACCTCGCTCTGTTTTTGTTTGGACGAGAAACTAGTCACGTGCTTCGGGTGGGGAAGGGGAAGGGGGGAGGGGTGAGGGGTGAAGGGGGGGGAGAAAGGATGGTAGAGGTAGGGAAGTGAGGAGTGGGATGGGTGGGGGGAGGAGAGGGGAGTAGGGAAGTGGGTAACAGGGGAGAAGAAGGGATAGTCGAGGCAGGGAAGTGGGGGAGGGGGAGGGAGAGAGAGGGGGGGATGGGGAGGGGTGAATAGGAAGAGTGGGGAAGGAATGGTGGAGGTAGAAGTAAGAGGGAGTAAGAGGGGGAGAAGAGATAGGGAAAGGGGGATATGAAGAGAGGGAGATGGGGTGGAGGATGGGGGATAGGGTTGGGGTGATGGGGTAGAGGAGTGCGTTGTAGGGGAAAGGAGGGGAGGAAGAGTAGGGGAAAGGGTGGAGGAGAAGGGGGAGTGGAGGAGGAGAGTTGAGGAGGGATAGTGGAAAAGGAGAGGGAGAGGGGGAGGTGGGGATGGGGGTGAAAGGGGGGGCGGGGGGCGTGTGAATGTTTGGAACACTCGCTCGTGACACAGCATGTATTAATGCCTTGTTTTCTCTTGTTCCCATTCTTCCTTGTCCTCTCTCTCTCTCTCTTTCTCTTTCTTTCTCTCTTTTTCCTTCTTTCTCTCTCTTTCCTTCTTTCTCTCTCTTTCCTTCTTTCTCTCTCTTTCCTTCTTTCTCTCTTTCCTTCTTTCTCTCTCTTTCCTTCTTTCTCTCTCTTTCCTTCTCTCTCTCTCTCTCTCTCTCTCTCTCTCTTCTCTCTCTCTCTCTCTCTCTCTCTCTCTCTCTCTCTCTCTCTCTCTCTCTCTCTCTCTCTTTTCCGTCTTTGTCTACTTTTATTCCAGCTCTTTTTTCTTATTCTCTATTTTTTTTTCTTCTCATTTTCCTCTCGTATCCTCTTTCTTTTACCATTCACCTTCATCTCCCTTTCCCTCCTTCTTCTTTATCCTTTTTGTTTTCCTTTCCATTGCCGTGAATGTATTTCATCCTACTTCCTTTCCCTCTTTCCTTTCTCTCTGTACTTTTTCTTCCTTTTTTCTCCCACTTTTTCTTGCATTCTCTTTCTTTCTCTCTCCCCCTCTCCTCAGTTTGCATCTCCTTCTACTCTTCCTCTTCCTCTTCATCTTTCTCCTCTTCCTCCTCTTCTTCTTCTTTCTCCTCTTCCTCTTCTTCTTCTTCTTTCTCCTCTTCCTCCTCTTTCTCCTCTTCTTCCTCTTCCTCACCCTCTTTCTCTTCTCTCCTCTTCCTTACCTTCCTTCTCCTCCACTTCCTCCTCCTCTCCCTCACCCTCTCCCTCTTCCTCGCACTTCGCTCGTGCCTCCACATAACCGTTGGAGGAGGAGGAGGAGGAGAGCCCCCCCCCTCCCCCTCACCCCTCTGCCTCTCCTTCCGCTCAAGAGACGTAGCGAAAAGGGAGAGAGGGAGAGGGAGAGGGAGAAAGGTAGGGAGAGAAGGATTGAGAGATTAGGGATAGATAGGAAGGGAGAGGGAGAGAGAAAGGGAAGAGGGGGGGGAAAGGAAGAGGGGGAGAGGAGAAAAGAAAAGGAGAGGGGAGAGGAGGAAAGAGAGAAGGAGAGGGGAGAGGAGAAAAGAGAAGGAGAGGGGAGAGGAGAAAAGATAGAAGAGAGGAGAGGAGAGAAAGTAGAAGAAGAGAGACAGAGAGAGAAGAAAGGGAGAAAGAACGAAACAACCAAACAAAACAAACGAGAGAGGAAGAGAGAGCGAACGCACGCACGCACGCACGCACAGGAGAGCCGAGCCATTAAGAAAAGAAACGACGAGATGCGATAAGAGGAAACTAAATAAAGAAGAAAAGGAAGAAGAGGAAGAAAAATCGTAAGAGGAAAAAAGTTGATGGAGAGAGAGGGGGGGATAAAAGAACCGGGAATGTAATAGCGGGGAAAAAACGGAGATGAAAGAGGAAGTAGACGGAAGCGAGAGCATTTAAGACAAGTGGAAAGTGAAGACAGAAAAGGATAAGACTTAGAACAAAGGAGGAGGAGAAGAAGAGGCAGAGAAGAGGAAGGAGGAGAAGAGGTAGAAAAAAAGAGGAAGCAGAAGAAGAGGCAGAAAAGAAGAAGAGACAAAAGAAGAAGGAGAAGAGGCAGAAAAGAAGAGAGAGAGAGAGAGAATGAGAGGGAGAGAGAGAGAGAGAGAGAATGAGAGAGGGAAGAGGAAAATGGAATGAGAGAGAAAGATTGAGAATGAGAGAGAGAGAGAATGAGAGAGAGAGAAATGGAATGAGAGAGAGAAAAATGGAATGAGAGGAGAAAATTGAGAGAAAGAGAGAATGAGAATGAGTGAGAGAGAGAGAGAGAATGAGAGAGAGAGAATGAGAGAGGGAGAATGAGAGAGAGAGAGAGAGAGAGAGAGAGAGAGAGAGAGGGAGAGAGAAAGTTAATGTGTAAGTTGCAATTCATGTATATGTATTATTTGTCACGTGACTTGGTGTGTGTAAGCGGTATCGGTACCTCTTTTTGATGTGAATCAAGAGCATACATAAAATGCATCATCAGTTTTTACTTAGAATCAACATCGTTTTATATATTATTATTATTATTATTATTATTATTATTATTATTTTATGTTAATTTTCTTGGATTTTTTATTTATTTATTTATTTATTTATTTTTTTTTTTTTTAGATTTTAACGTATTTTTTCTTGTCCGTTTCAGGTACGTGGAAGCTTGTGGCTGAGGAGAATGAGGCGAGACGAGGAAGGTATTTCTTTCCGTTTATTTCTTCTTTTGGTCTGTATTTCTGTGTGTGTGTGTGTCTGTTTGTTTGTTTATTTTCTCACTTCCTTGTGTGTGTTTATATTTATATGTGTGATTGGGCGTGGGCGCATGATTATTATTATTTTTTTATGTGTCTGTATTTTGATACTGCAGAGGACACCCTAAAACAATTACAAAAACCTTCTATACCCGTATTATTATCCTTCCCGATTAGCTATAACGAACTAAAAGAAAAGGCGAAATAAAAAAATAAAATAAAATAAAATAAATAACAACAACAAAAAACAGAAACAACACCGTTAACGACACCGGGAAAACATTTTGAAAGTGAGGTCGACCAATCACCCTCGACCTCTGTACAGGAAATCGCCCCTGATTGGTGGAAAAAGTCGCCTCTTAACCTCCAATCAGAGGCCGGTAATCGCGCGCGTATTATAAGGTGTTTGTGGAGATCGTGTGTTGACAAGGAAACGACCCTTTTGCTGCGGAGGCCGAGATTGCCGGGGAAGGAAAACTGCACCCGGGCGATCTGGTCTCATGATGTGGCGCTTTTATGCTGCCGATGTGGGAGTGATTTTGATCGGTATTGATGCTATGTGTGTGTGTGTGTTTGTGTGTGTGTGTGTGTGTGTGTGTGTGTGTGTGTGTGTGTGTGTGTGTGTGTGTGTGTGTGTGTGTGTGTGTGTGTGTGTGTGTGTGTGTGTGTGTGTGTTTGGTTGATTGGTTGGTTATTTATGTATTTGTATCTGTTCGTTTATATATTTATGTTTTCATTTTCTTTTGTGATTGTGAGTGTGCGTGCGTGCTAGAGAGAGAGAGAGAGAGAGAGAGAGAGAAAGAAAGAGGGAGGGAGGGAGAACAAGAAAATACGGAAAGGAAAATCAAAATGAAAAAGGAGGAGGGAATGGGAGGTGAAGATGAACAGAAAAAAGAGAAGAGGAAGAAAAAAAAGCTGGAATAAAAGTAGGCAAAGACAGGAGAGAGACACCGACAAAAGAGAAACAGAAAGATAGAGAGAGAGCAGAGCAGACAAACAACAAACAGACCGTTGACGAAAGAAAAAAATACCCGAAGAGGAAAGAAAGTAGACATTTTTTTTCCAGGCGACGCCACGGAAAACCCCAAAGTGAGGGTTATCACAAAAACAGCTGACATTAGCCTGTCAGTCACCAGAGGTATTATGCGCCTTTCAAAGCTGGATTATTTGAAGCTAAGATCCAGTGCCAAGTGCTTTTTTAAAC
>NC_051403.1:14585582-14595240 GCF_015228065.2 Penaeus monodon | reverse complement strand
TTTTTATTTTGTTAATTATTTATGAATTTGTTTTGTTTCGTTTATTCATGTAAATTATCGTTAATATCGATATTCTTTACAGGTGCTTCATTATAGTTATTGTGATGATAATTACTGTTGTTAGTTTTTCTGGTATTATTTGTGTTTTTATTTTTATAATTCATAGGATTATTTTAATCGTTAGCATGTTGTTGTAGTTATTGTCATTACTGTTATTATTGGTGTTGTTATGATAATAATAATTGTTATTATTGTTTCTGTTATTACTATTATCATTGTTACTATTATTATTACTATTATTATTATTGTTGTTGTTGTTGTTGTTGTTTTGTTATTGTTATTGTTATTATTATTTTTATTATTATTATTATTATTATTATCATAATTATTTTTTTGTTATTGTTTTTATTATTTTATTGTTATTATTGTATTTATTGTTAATATTTTATTAATAGTGTTATAATGTAGCTTTATTTCTGCTATTAATGCTACTCATATTATTATTATCATTATTATTATTATTATTATTATTATTATGGTTATTATTATAAGAATAATTATTAATGCTGTTGTTGCTGTTATCATATCATTACTATTAGATTTATCATTGTTATTGTTGTTACTGTTCATACTACTGTTACTACCACTACTACTGCTGCTATCATAGTATGAGTACTATTTTCTTCGATATCATTCTTGTTGAATTTCCACTTTCTTTGTTTCCTGCATTAAATTTTTTTCTTTTAAATTTCATTTTTCTGTTTTTTTCTTCCCCTTCCTCCCATCTCCTTACATCTTCCCTCTTCTCTCTCTCTCTTCCTCATTCCCCCCTTCTTCCTCCTGCTTTTCTTCGTGCCCCTACCCCCTTCCTTCCCCTTCTCTTTCTCCCCCTCTCCCCAACCCCCTTTCTTCCATCTCTCTCTCTCTCTCTCTCTCTCTCTCTCTCTCTCTCTCTCTCTCTCTCTCTCTCTCTAAGTATCTATCTATCTATCTTTCTCTCTCTCTCCTTCTATACCTCTCCCTCTCCCCTTCTCTACCCCTCTCCCTCTCTCCCTCTTCCCCTTTCCTCCTCCTGCCTCTCTCCCTGCCCCCCCCTCCCCCTCTGCCCCCTCCTCTCCACAGGCGGAGATAAGTCTTGTGTTATTTCGTAAATCAGTAACTGGCATACAAGTCGTTTCCGCTGCTCATTTGTCACTCTCTAGTCGGCTTCCCCTTCTTCTGTTTCTCCGTCTCTCTTTCGCTATTTTTTTCTCTTTTTCTTAGATTTGATTTTTTTTTTTTTTTTTTGGGGGGGGGAGGAGAGGGGTTGTTTTCTGTCTGTTCTCGTTTTCTGTTTTGTTTTGTTTTTATTATTATTCACCGAGTTTTCTCTCTTGTCTTCTTTCTCTCTCTCTCTTTCTCTTTTCTTTTTCTTTCTCTTTCTCTCCCTCTCTCTCTCTCTCTTCCTCCTCTTTTTCCTCTTCCTCTTCGTCCTCACCCTTCTTCTTCTCTACTTGTTCTTTTTTCTTCATCTTCTAATTTTCATCTTCCTCTTCTCTCCTTCCCCACTCTTCCCTTCCCCTCCCCTCCCGTTCCCTCCCTTCTCCTCCCTCTTCTCCCCTCCCCTCACCTTCCCCCTTACATCCTCTCCTTCTCCTCCTCCTCCTCCTCTTCCTTTTCCTTTTTATTCTTCCTCTTCTTCCATCCCTTCTCATCCCCTCCCCTCCCATCCCTTCCCCCACCCCCTTCCCCCTTACATCCTCTCTCCCCATCACTCCCTCTCCCCGTCCTCCCCCCCATACCTCCCTCCTTTCTCCTCCTCCCCCCCCCCCCCCTCCTCGTCATCCTTCTTCCCTGTCGACGTCGGTTTCCCCTTCGTGTTTTCTGCGCCTTCTGTCTGTTCCCCTTCGAGTTCCTCCCTCCTTGGGTTTGCCGAAGGAATGGCGGAGGTTGGAGACGCCCTGGCGTTCGTTTGGTGGAGACAGGACTTGCTTTATTTTGTATTATTATTTTTATTATTATTATTTTTATTATTATTATTAATAATTATTATTAATATTATTGTTATTATTATTGTTATTGTTATTTTTTTATTATTGTTGTTATTATTGTTATTTTTGTTGTTCTTTCTTCTCATTGTGTTTTTTTCTTGTTTTCTTGTTGCTTTTTGTTGTTGTTTCTGTGCTTTGTTCTTTTTTTTTTCGTGTTCCGTTTCTTTCCTTACCGTGATTTTTTTTTTTTTTCGATAAGTTATACATGTTCTTTTTTATCCTTCCCTTCCTCCCCATTTTCTCCCCTCCCCTCCATTTCCATATTTTCTCCTCTCCTCTTCTTCCCCTCTCTCCTCCTCTTGCGTCTCCCCTCTCCCTCTTTCTTCTATCCCTCCCTCTCCCTTCCCTTCCCCTCATCTCTTCCTCATGCCCCTATTTTCCCTCTGTTGTCTAGTTGCTTCCCTCTTCCCTCCTTCCCCTCGAGATAAGAGCGGCCCCTCCTGTGTGTCAGCCTCGTCCAGCTGTGTTATCTGCGGTAATAAAAAGCGTTGAATTTACTCGGTTGCGGCCATGGACTCGGGAGACGATGGGGTGGCTAGGGTTTTGTGTGTTTGTGCGATGAAAATGGTGTTTATAGCTGTGTGTGTGTGTGTGTGTGTGTGTGTGTGTGTGTGTGTGTGTGTGTGTGTGTGTTTGTGTTTGCGTTTGCGAATGCGTATGTGTATGTGTGTATGCGTGTAAGGAAATGAAATGTATACTTCATCGTGAAGGAAATAGAAAAAGGGAGAAAAAAATTGACATAGAAAGACAATGATAAAAGAGCCACCTTATCCTAGCTACACACAGAGCCATCCTAGCTACACACAGAGCCATCCTATCTACACATAGGCACTATTCATCGCTCACCTCCGCCCACCACGCCCATCACGTGTCTCCGTTCGCTCCGCCCCCCTGTGTTCGTATGTCACGCTCGCTCGCCTGTCTCTGTTTATACCCGTCTGTACACGCCGCTGTGATTGCCATATGTGTTCGTTTGTGTGGGAGAGAGAGAGAGAGAGAGAGAGAGAGAGAGAGAGAGAGAGAGAGAGAGAGAGAGAGAGAGAGAATTTTTTTTTTTCTTTAATTTTCGTTTTATGAAGAGATTTGGGGATAGGGATAGGCACAAGAGTTATGTATGTGCTTATTTAGATCTATATATTTATAGTTATGTAGACTTTGGATATGCAGACATGTAAGTGTAGATACACGCGCACGCACATGAATAAATAAAAAAATGAATGAGATACGTCAATGAGTAGATAGATAAATAGATGGATAAAGTAAATGAATAAATATATAAATAAATGGCTAACACAAACCTCTCCCTCACACTTTCTCTCCCTCCCTCTTCCTCCTTCTCTACGTCCCTCCTTCCCTCCCTCCCTCCCACTCACTTTCCCTTCTCCCTCCCTCCCACTCACTTTCCCTTCTCCCTCCCTCCCTCCCACTCACTTTCCCTTCTCCCTCCCTCCCACTCTTTTTCCCTTCCCCTCTCCCTCCCCCTCCCTCCCCCCTCTCCCTCCCCCCTTTCCCTCTCCCTCCCCCACCCCCACAACGAAGTATCATTCCGTGGTTAGTCTCTTCTCTTTGTTTATACTTGAGGTCGTTTAATTGGCTTAGGATCCCAGGGACGACTTGTTTTGCGGCAGTTTCGGGTTCGGAGACACTTTTCGGAGGCCCGGCTTGGTGTTTTAGGTGTGTTTTAAATGCGTGTTTTATTGGTTGGTGTTCTGTGTTTTGTGTTTGTTTGGTGTGTTGATGTTTTTTTTTTTTGTGTTTTTGTGTTTGTTTGGTGTGTTGATGTTTTTTTTTGTGTTTTGTGTTTGTTTGGTGTGTTGATGTTTTTTTTTTTTGTGTTTTGTGTTTGTTTGGTGTGTTGATGTTTTTTTTTTTGTGTGTGTTTTTGTGTTTGTTGGTGTGTTGATGTTTTTTTTTTTGTGTGTGTGTGTTTGTGTTTTATTTTGTGTTTGTGTTTTATTTTGTGTTTGTGTTTTATTTTGTTTTGTGTTTTGTGTTTGTGTTTTATGTGTTGGTGTTATAGGCTTTGTGTTTTATGTTTTCATGGTTTATATTTATGTTTAATGTTTTTTTTTTGTGTTTGTGTTTTCATTCTTAATATCTGTTTGATTTTTGTTTGTTTGTTTGTTTTATGAATGAGCGTGCGAGCGAGAAGAGAAAATAGAAAGAACATTAGCGAATACTTGAGAAAAAGAGAGAAATAAAATGGAGAACACAATAGAGAAAGACAGAGAGAATAAACAAGAAAGAGGGAGTAGACACAAAGCAAAGTTATGTAAAAAATAATTAAAATAATAATAATAATAATAATGAATAAATAAATAAATCAAACAAATAGATAAATAAGTATTTAAAAAATATGAAAATATAATAAAACAGACGGGAAACGAAAGGAAATAAAAACAGACGAAGAAGAACAAAAGGCAAATCATATGAAAAGATAACGAAAAGGAGAAATGACAAATGGTGAAAAAGAAAGGGTAAGAAAGAAAAGCGACCAATGATAAATTTTAAAAGGGGTAAAAAAAAAAGGGGAACAACCACAGAGAGACGAAGAAGAAGAAGAAGAAAGAATGAAAAGAAAAAGAAAAAAAAAGAAAAAGAAAAGGAAAGAAAAAAAAAACAAGAAGAACAAAAAGAAGAAAAAAACAACAACAACAAAAAAGAAGATGAACAAGAACAAGAAGAAGCAGAAGAACAAGAAGAAGCAGAAGAACAAGAAGAAGCAGAAGAACAAGAAGAAGCAGAAGAACAAGAAGAAGCAGAACAAGACGAAAGCGCCAGACGCGGCCACGGGCCCAGCTCTCTCTGGCCGCCGAGACGCTGGCTCTGAAGGGAACGAGCTGCTCTGATGTTCTCTGGTCGTTCATTTCATCATTTTAGAGTTGTTCTCCTTCCAGGTGGGATGCCGTTTGTGTCGTCTTTGTTTGTTTGTCAGGATGTTTTTCTTTTTCTTTTTTTTTCTCTCTTTTTTTTTGTCTAATTTCTTCTCTTTCAGTCTTTCTGTCTCTCTCTCTCTCTCTCTCTCTCTCTCTCTCTCTCTCTCTCTCTCTCTCCTCTCTCTCTCTCTCTCTCTCTCTCTCTCTCTCTTTCTCTCTCTTCTCTCTCTCTCTCTCCTCTCTCTCTCTCTCTCTCCCTCTCTCCCCCTCGTCTCTCTCTCTTTCTCTCTCTTCTCTCTCTTCTCTCTCTCTCTCTCTCTCTCTCTCTCTGATCTCTCTCTCTTCTCTTCTCTCTCTTCTCTTTCTCTCTCTCTCTCTCTCTCTCTCTCTCTCATCTCTCTCTCTCTCTCTCTCTCTCCTATCCTCTCTCCTTCTCTTCTCCTCCTCTCCTCTCCTCTCCCTCCTCCTCTCTCTCTCTCTCTTTTTCTCTCTCTTTTTCTCTCTCTCTCTTCTCTCTCCTTCCCCTCCCCCTCCCTCCTCCTCCTATCTCCAGTGTTAATATTAATCCTACTCATGGATATTTCTATCCTTTTTCCATATTCACATCTCCCATCTTTATGCGCCTTCCTTCCCCCCTTCTATCCCCCTCCCTCCCTCCCTCCTTATTTTATCTACATCTCCCCCTCTTTTCTATTCATTCCTTTATATCTCTTATCTCTCTCGTCCTCCCATCTTCATCACCATCATCACCATTCTCTTCCCCTATCCTCCCCTCCCTTCCCCTCCCTCCCCACCCCATCCTCCGCTCCTCTCCCCCCTCCCCTCCATTCCCCTCTCCCCCTCCATTTCCCCTTCTTCCCTTCCTTCACCCTCTTCCCCTTCGTCTTCAGCAGCTGCCTCATTCCCCTTCCCCTTTTTTCCCCTCCTCCTCCCTTCCCTTCCCTCCCCCCTCCTCCTCTCCACCTCCCCTTCTCTTTCCCTCCCCCCCCCTCACCCCCTCCCTCCTCTCCCCCTCCCCTTCTCTTATCTCCCCCTCCCCTTCTCTTCTCCTCTCCCCCTCCCCTCCCCACCCCACCTCTCCCCTTCCCCCACCCCTTCCCCATCGTCTCCAGCAGCTGCCTCCTTCCCCACACGGCTCCCTGTCGCGATCCGTCTTCCATCGGCCGATCCTTTTCTCGCCGAGTCTGTTATCATCGTTAGAGTTCGGCGTGTCAGCGTGTTGCTCTGCCGTTGCAGCCCTCTCGTGGTCTTTTTGGTCAAGTTCTCTTCGTCTTCTTCTTGTTTTCTTTTTTGTTATTGTTGTTGTGTTGTTGTTTTTTTTGTTTTTGTTTTGTCTTTTGCTTTCGTATGTTTTCTCTCTTTCTCTCTCTCTATCTATCTGTGTGTGTGCGTGTGCGTGCGTGTGCGTGCGTGCGTGCGTGTGCGTGCGTGCGTGGTTGTATGTATGTGTGCGCGTGTGTGTGTGTGTGTGTGTGCCTGTCTGTCTGTCTGTCTGTCTGTCTGTCTGTCTGTCTGTCTGTCTGTCTCCCTCCTTCTCTCTTCCTCTCTCTGTGTATCAATCTATTTCTTACTCCATCTATATTTCTTTCTAACGTTCTATTTTTCTTTCTGTCAAATTATCTCCCCCAGTTTCTCCCTCACTCCTCCATCTTTGTTTTCTTTGGCGCCTTTTCCCTCTTTTCTTTTCCTCTTCGCACTTGTTCTCGTATCCTCGTATCCGTCCTTTTCTTAATATAATTTTCTTATGTTTACTTTCTAATTTTATTTTATTTCATTTCACTTGGTATACTGCTTATTGGTTATCATCAATTATCTCCTCTCTTCCTTTCTCTTTCTTTCTCGTCCTCCAGTTCTCCGTCCTCTGTATTTTCTATTTGACCCAATCTACGTTATTCTCTTTTTCCGCTTGCTCTCCCCCACTTTTCCCCTTCACTGATTTATTTGTCTGTCTTCATCCCATCCTGTTCTGACGTATTACTTTGACATCTAATTCTCCCCAGCTCTTCAGATCTCTCTTTATCACCTCTCTTTTTCGTCCATTCTCCCCTCATTTTCATCTCTCCTTTATACCTCTCTTCTCTCCTTCCTCTCTCCCATTCTCTCGTCCTTTATCTTCTGTCTCCCCTCTCCCTTCCTTGCCAATTCCTCTCTGACTTTGCTTTATCCTTCTCTCACTTTCCCCTATATTTCCTTTTCTTCCTGTCTCCTTTTCATCTCGTTTTCTCTTCCCGTCCCCTTTTTTTTCTCATTCCCTTCACATATCTATTCCCCTCGCATCTATCTTTTTCCCTCTCCCTCTCTTCTCCCTTTCATATAGTTCTTCACTTCACCTCTCTTCTCCTTACACTTCTCCTCATTCCCTTTCCATCTCCCCTTTACCTCGTTTCCCTCCCCTTCGCACACCTTCTCCCTTCCCTCCTCCTCTTATCCGTCCTCACCCACTCCCTCACCCATCTCCCTCACCCCTCCTCATCCATCTCCCCTTCACCTTCCTCTTCACCTCGGTTCCCTCCCCCCCTCGCACTCCTCCTCTCATCCCTCCTCATCTTTCCCTCCCCCACTCTCCTCCCCCACCCCGCTCACCCATTCCCCCACACCCACCCACCCGCCCACTCACCCGCCCACCCGCCCACCGCCTCTCCTTGTCACCAGCAGCCGGAATAGCCCTTTTGTCCGGGGAAACTTTAGAGTAGGTGGCGCCGCCGTTCGGGATTGGGCTCGGGGCTCCACAACAGAGCTCCATCGTAGGACTTTGTGGGGCTTTTGTAACAGGGCTTCGTACGGGGAATGCGACGTGTGTGATTTAGGCCTAGATTCTTGTCGTTTAAGTTGATTTTTTTTCTTGAAGGGGGGGGAGGGGAGAGGGCGGGTTGAGGTGGGAAGTGGAGGGGAGGGAAGGGAGGGGAGGTAGTGGGAGGTTTGGGGTAGATTTGTTGTCCCCCTTGGTTACGGGGGGGGGGGGGGTCGCGTGGGGGGGATTTTATTTGTTGGTGGATTAGTTGGTGTGTTCTCTCTCGTTCTCTCTCTCTCTCTTTGGGTTTTTTCTTTCTCTCTCATTCTCTCTCTCTTTCGCTTTTTCTTTCTCTTTCTCCCTGTCTCTCTCTCTCATTCTCTCTCTCTCTCTCTCATTCTCTCTCTCTCTCTCTCTCTCTCTCTCTCTCATTCTCTCTCTCTCTCTCATTCTCTCTCTCTCTCTCTCTCTCTCTCTCTCTCTCTCTCTCTCTCTCTCTCTCTCTCTCTCTCTCTCATTTCTCTCTTTCTCTCCCTCTTTCTCTCTCTCTCTCTCATTCTCTCTATCTATCTACCAATGTGTCTAAATATATATATATATATATATATATATATATATATATATATATATATATATATATATATATATATATATACTTCTCTCTCCCTCGCCTTGCCCACACCTTTTATCGTCCCCACACCTATTCTCCTTCTACCACTTCCCGCCCTATCTTAAAAACAGCAAAGAAGACAGAAAAGAAGAAGAAAAGCGAGGTCATCACTTAAAAAAAACTATACAGTGGCTACGTTGAAGGGAAGAGGTCATAGGTCAAGGATGGAGAGAGTGAAACCAGATCGGGTTGGATGGCATGTCATTCTAATGGTAATGATGATGGCATTGTTATTAGCGTGGTAATGATAGATTGGTGATAACAAAAATTAGATATCGTAATATCATTAGTAGTCATATTGTATTAATGATAACAATAATAATGGTAGCGATGATGATGACAATGATAATTGGTAGGCCGGCAAATTTACTATAGTAATTATAGTTGCAATTATGGTAACTATGATAACCAGGATAACAGTGATGCTAATGATAATGGTAGAATAAATAACATCACAAATGAACAACAACATTGATCATGACTGAACATATCGATAATAGCGTATCTGATACCCAGTTACTCATGCAACACAACACTTGCAATACACAGATGAATGAACAGAGGCATTAGTAAAAGATATAGCGTGTACTTTTACAATGGGATGTGTGAAAGTGTGAACGCAGGAAGTAAGCGTTCACTTAGATATGCACGGACGTGATACAGGTAGCTTGAAGTCGACTCGAAATGAGCTCCGCACTCTTGAACGCCTTGAATACTGAACGCTCTGAACATTTTGAACACTTTGCACAGGTTAAACACCGCATTCTGGCCGCGTCGACACACAATTTCATGTTTCAATTGTCGGCGGCTCGCAGGCCGGTTTGTGTTTGGGGAGCTCCTGCGGCCGAGATGGTTGTCGTTGCTCCGTTTTTATCTCTCTGGCTAGCTTTACGTGGGGGACACGCACCTGCATATATACGTATACATGCACGTGAACATGTATGACATGCGCTCAATCCAGGGCATACATACATGCACATGCACACGTACATGCACATGCACACGTACATGCACATGCACACGTACATGCACATGCACACGCACACGAACATGCACACGCAGACGGACACGCACACTCACACGCGCTCACGCACCACCACACAACCACACACACACACACACACACACACACACACACACACACACACACACACACACACACACACACACTTCTACACCCTATTACACACGTACACACGAGGCAAGAATCCGCCTTGGAGCGAACAGTGTAACCCAAGGCTGCAATCAACACGCGCATTTGAATATAGATTGTGATGGGTCAGATATATTTAGGTTCCTCGGGGAAAAGTGAATTCAGTTATCCCAGAGTATGTGTTTTGCGAGTCAGATT
>NC_051403.1:14560582-14580582 GCF_015228065.2 Penaeus monodon | reverse complement strand
TAATGCAAATATTTTGCACCACAACATCGAGATGAACTATTTCATAACCAGTATTTCACATTCCTTCTCGGACCGAAAGCTTGCGCGATAGAGCTTCGTCGCCAGAACGTAAAGCGTCAATGCAAGGATTCGTCACTATAGGGAGTATAGACTGCTATATAGTCTAAAACCCTATAGAAGAAGAATGAAGATTCGTCACTGCATCGAGAGACGCGGCATCACCACATCATCTCCCGACACCTCGAGCGGGCCACATAATCGGACGCCCCCCTCATCACCGTGTCACCCCCCCACCCCTTCGCCGACCACCCATCCCGCCCCTTCACGCCCTTCCCCGCCCCCTTTTGTCCCCCCCCCCCCTTCCCCTTTACACCGCCCCCTCCTCCTCCTCCCCCTAGTGACAATAATAATAAAGATATGTCCATTGACGCCACCCGCGGCAGCTGTCATAACACGGGCGAGTTCCTGGCGATGCTCCGAGCCTCGGCTTTGTTCTCCCCGCCCTCTCTCCGTCCTTTGGCGAGGCCCGGCGCTTCGATCTCGGTGTCCTGGCGATGTCCTGCGTCCTGATTCGGCTTCACAGTGGTATCCTAGTCGTCTTGTCGTCTGAGAGGGGGATTTTTATTTTTTTTATTTTTTTATTCTGGTGGAGTTTCGAGTCTCTCGTTTACTTATGTGTTTCGAATTCTGTTTCGAAGCGTTCCTAAGGTTGTAGGTAAGCTTTCCCCGAATGTCTCGGTGTAGCCAGACTCGTGTCCAAGTATCCTGCCTGTATCCGGTAAGTCCTTCAGTATTCCTGCAGATCTTTGCAGTGGCATCTGTGCTTCGCTTCGGCTTTTGACAGTTCTGCTTGCGACATAAAATACTCCGATTTCTCCAGATGCGTTCAGAATCCGACATCCCTCCCGTGTCAGACTCAAACTTTAAATCACGAACCTTCAAAACAAGAACTTGTAGTTTATGGGACCTAATAAAGATAAGTAAATTGATAATAATAATAATAATAATAATAATAATAATAATAATAATAATAATAGTAATAACAATAATGGTAATAATAATGATGATAATGGTAATGATAATATGAAATTGGACTCACAACAGATCCAAAAATGTCCACGGTGTCTGCAGGGTGCGACCCTATTGACCAAAATCCCGACCAGGTCCCCTACAAAGGGCTTAATGGAAGGGGGTGGGGTGGGAGGAAAGAGGGAGGGGGGGGGAAACCCTGCCCCTTTCCACATTACTACAGCGACGTGTCATCCATCTTATCATATTTTGCGGAGAGAAGAGATGGTCTTTTTTTTTTCTCTCTCTCTTTTTTTTTCTTTTTCTTTTTTTTTTCCTTGTTTTAAGATTAGAACATTTTTAGGTCGAGAAATGGACACTCTAGGGGCTTTTATTCTTATATGTTATTTCCGTTGTTGTTGATACGGCTCAAGATGGCAAAAAAAAGTGTATAACAAGAAGATACTAGCAAATAAAAGAGCATATTCGAAACAAGGCTATGTCATCAAAGGTAAATTGTATACACGAAATTAGCATAATTGATTAAATAACGGTACGTCATTAAAGGTAAATCCTATTTACTTATTATGAAAATTTGCATAATGTTTCTTCTGTATTTTTATTGCTGAAGTGTTTATATATACAAGAGGCTTGAGAATTATTCGCTTCATCTTCATATTTTCTTGTTATGTTCACGAAGCTTGTCTCTCGAAATGTAGACAGATGCGACTATACACAGATTTATATTGAGAGAGGGAGGGGGAGGGGAGAGAGAGGGGAAGGTAGGAGAGAGGGAGGGAGGGAGGAAGGGAAAGGGGAGAGAGAGGAGAAGGGAGGGAGGGAAGAGAGAGAGAGAGAGAGAGAGAGAGAGAGAGAGAGAGAGAGAGAGAGAGAGAGAGAGAGAGAGAGAGAGAGAGAGAGAAAATAGCTGTCCGCTTTTTTTTTTTATGTATTTTTTAAAATATATTTACGTATCTATTTACATATTTCTTTCATTTGGTTTGTGTATTGTCATTAATTGACGTTAATTCAGTTTTTTACATATATGCATTTGATTAATCATCATTATTCCCTCTATTTGTTAATTCCTTCATTCATTTAGCGTAGCCATGGTGCGAGAGAGAGAAGAGAGCGTGTGGGCGTGTGTGAACTTCCGCCCGCATGTCGCTCGCCCGATACAATCCCCGCTTGAGCTCTGTAGCCAAAGTAAACAGCTGTAGATACTCATCACTCATCACTTAATTGTCACCTTTATCCTTTCCTTTTCATCCTTCTCCCCCCTTTCCCCTCGCTCATTCTGTCTCTCTCTTTATTTATGTTTTTTTTTTCTTATTCTCCCTACTCTTTTCGACTTTTTTTTTCATATCTTCTTATCTTTTCTTTAGCTCTCCAATACTGATTTTCTCTTCTTTAATTTCTCTCCTCACCTCTTTTCCTCTCCTTTTTTTCTTCTCCTTTTTCCTCTTCCTCTTTCCCCTTCTTTTGCATTACTCCTACCTCTTTTTCCCACTTACTCCTCTCATTCCCCCTCCCCTCCTTCATCTTGTCCTCTCTCCTCCCCTACTTCATTTCTCCCCTTTCTCTACTCTTGTTCCCTCTTCCTCCTCATATCTCCCACCTCCTCTTCCTTTATCCCCTCATTTCTCCCTCCTCTTCCCCGTTCTCCTCACCCCCTCTTCTTTCCCTTCCTCCTCTTCCTTTCTAGACTCCTCCTCCTCACTTCTCCCACTTCTTTCCCTCCCCCCTCCTTTCCTCTCCCCAATTTTCCTACTTTTTCCTCTCTCTCCCTCCTCCCCTTTACCCCTCCCCAATTCTCTCACCTCTTCCCTCTCCCTTTCCTCTCCCCAATTCCCCTACCTCTTCCCCTCCTTTTCTCTCAATTTCTCCCACCTCCCCATCTCTTCCCCCCCCTCCTCCCTCCTCCTTCCTCCCCCCCTCCCTCCTCCCTCCTCCCTCCTCCCTCCTCCCTCCTCCTCCCCACCAGCACCGCCGCCTCTGACAATGGCCTTTGTAAATACTTCAAATAGAGGCTTATAGTCGGGGCGGGGCAGCGGGTGAGGGTGTGTGGTCGAGGCTGCTGGGTCAGGGAGTGGCGGATCTCGTGGGAGAATTTATTTATTTAATTATTTTTATTTTGCGTTGGTTTGTGGGTGTAGACTCCTTTATTTTTTATTTATCCTTTTTTTTGTTATTATTATTTTTTTTATATATATATTTTTTTATGTGGCTCTTTAATGGATTTATTGGATTTTGTTTTGATCTATTAATTTGATTGTTATTTTTTAAGGATTATATTTTTTCTTTTTATTTGATTGGTTATTGCTTTTGTTTGGTTTGGTTTATTTATGTGAGTTTATTAAAAAAAAAAAATTTGCTGTTTACTTATACATTTATTAATGTTTTTACCATTGTTTTTATTTGTACATTTCGGCAAATGTTTTTTTATTTATTGGGGTTTTACTCTGTTTTTATTAGTGTGTTTCTGTCTTTCATCCTTTATTTATTTACTTACATGTTATTTTCCTTGTAAGAAAAAAAAAAACGGACGGATTATATGGTTGAAAATCTGTGCAATATTTCTGCGTGTGGTTAGTGTTATAAAAAAAAAAAAAAAAAAAAAAAAAAAAAAAAAAAAAAAAAAATATATATATATATATATATATATATATATATATATATATATATATATATATATATTCATTTTATTCTGGATCTTATGAATAACGTAAAACATGATTTAGTTCAAAGAAATTAAAGTAGTAGACACATCCCTTATATATATATATATATAATATATATATATATATATATATATATATATATATATATATTCTGGCATGTTTGTTGTTTCAACTGCCCCCTTTTTTCTCTTCACATCTTTCTTCTTTTCTCCTTCCTCGTCTTCTCTCCCCGCTCCTTCTTCCCTGCCTTTCTTATTCCATCTTATTCCTGATCTTTTCGTCCTCGTCTTCTGTCTTCTCCCTTTCCTGTTTCTCTTCTCCCCCTCGTCTCATTCTATCATCAATTCCTTCTCCTCTCATTCTTTTCATTCTTCATTTTTTCCTTCCATCTCGGTCTCTTCTATCCCTTCCTCCTCTTGTCTTTCACTTCTCTCCTTACCTTCCCTTTCTCTTTTCTTTTTCAATCCTTTTCCTCCCATCTATTCCTTTCTCCTCTATACCCACCTTTCCCAGTCCCCATATTCTACCCCAACCCCCTTTTCTCCTCCTTTTTCACTCTCCCTTCCTTCTTCTATTCCTCTTTCCCCTTCTCCTCTCCTATTCCTTTCCTTCCAATCCTTTCCCTCCTCCTCTATCTACTCCCACCCACCCTTCATTCTCACCTACCCACTCATCCCTCCCTCCCCCTATCCCTACCCTCTCTTCCCTCCCCATACCCTTTCTCCCCTCTTCCCTCCCTCCTCCCCTCCCCCTACCCACTCATCTCTCTCCCCTCCCCCTCCCTCTCCCTACCCCCACCACCCCATATACGCGTATGGTGATGGAGGGAAGGGTGTCTGCCGTGTGAGCACCGCCCGTCACAACACAATGATGCCTCGTAAATACTAAGTCTATCGTGATTGTCCCTGGCGTCGAGGGGTCGTAGTGTGGTTGAGGGTCGAGGAATGACGGTAGCTGGTTGCCTGTGGTAGATGGTGGTTGGTGTCGATGGTGAGTGGTTGCTGTGGGATGGGGAAATGTGTGGAAAAAATAAGACGAAAGATGAGAGGGAGAGACTGAATTGGGAGAGAGGGTGTGTGGTACGCGAGTGTTTATTTTTATTTTATTTTTATTTATTTATTTATTTTTTTTATTTTTTTTTTATTATTATTTTTTTTTTTTGTGTGTGTCTTTTGGGGTTTTTATTTTCGAGTTGCAGTTTCCATTCCATCGGCAACATCTCACACTTCCACTCTTATACCTAAAGACAATATATTCTAATTTGGTTCATAATTTTTCGCCAAATTGAGCAAAACAGAAATCCGGAAAACGTAACAACAATATTGTGTTTCTTTGAAAAGTGCACCAATTTAGGCCTATTCATCTTGACTGCCAACAGGGTCCGGCGTTACGTCTCTCATTGACGCCACAATACCTGTCCAAACTCCGAACAATTACTGTCTGATTAATGGTAATGGACGGTTAGGATATAAACATCATCTATTAATGGAAATAATTCCCGTCGTTCCTCCTGAATGAATGGCAGTGGGCGGGGCTTCGAGGAAGATGCTCGCTCATTGGTCCTCAAGAGGGGCATGACTCCGCCCACATGATTATAAACCAATCATGAGACTCGTCGCGAATTTTCATTGATTTACGCCTATTTGAGAATTTAAATTGTTAACATTTAAGCGCGGCGGTCAATTCCTAGGCACGAAGGATCGACAATGTGATAAATGACCCTTAAAATAAAAGTAGATAAGAAACAAAGTTATGGAGAGAGATTTATGATCCGAAAGATACAGCGGTTTGTGATCTAATAGGTATTTGTCATGGAATCGATTTTTTACTGTAAAGGTTTGGAGTTTATTGATTTAAAAAAAAAAATAATATATATATATATAATGGTACTAATGATGAGAATATTATTATTGATAGTATCACCATAATTATCATCATTATCATCATCCCTATTAGTAGTAGTAGTAACATTACATTTCTGGCAATGTTTTCACGAGAAAGACAAAAATCATAAACAAAATCATGGAATTAATGATGGTGTGCTTGTGATAAGCAAAGCTCATACAGTCTTTCTTATTTTTGCTATATTCATATCCTGCGATAACGATTTCCACAGGTGACAAATAAATCACCATTATATAAATAAAGAAAATTATCATTAGCTAGGATCTTGACAAGACAATGCGGCTTTCTGTACCATCAGAGATTAAGAGAAACATGCTACATTAATGCAACAGCAGTGTCTCATAGAACAAAAACACAATACAAATACAGTACTACAACAGCGGTATCTCACTGTACAGTAAACAGAATACAAATACAGTAATACAACAGCGGTGGCTCATAGAATAAAAACACAGGATATAAACACAATGATAGAACATCGGTGTCTCAGTAGAACATAAAATAAAGAAGAAAAAAAATACGGAATACAAACAAAGGTAATCCTACTCTGTTTAACGCTATGTTTACATTCCATCGAATCCTTCCTCTGCCTCATTTCTCTCCTCATCAAACAGCACCGGCCTCATCCTTCCTCGCTCGCAATCCTCAGCCAGCAGATGTAGCATGTACCGTACCCCACATCGCATAACAGTAGCATTAGTCGTAACAACTGTTTCTCTCTTTTTCCCCCCGAAAAGACTGTTTTAAACCCTCCCTTTTTTTCTTTTTTCTTTTTTTTTCTTTTTTTGTCGGCCACCAGATGTTATCGAGGGATCTGATTGTCCGGCCATTCATCCTGATAATTGGCTTTCGCAGATCAGGCCGAGTGTTTACGGCAAGCGGGCGAGATTAAGTGATAAGTAAAGAAGCGAAGTGGTGGGAGATGTGGTCCTGTGTGTAAGTGTTGCCGCCGCGGGGATCATGCGTTTTCTTGGGAGGTGTTGGGTAGAATTTTTTTTTTTTTCTTTTTTTAAAGCTTTATGGTTGTTATTTGTTTCATGTGTATTATGGGATTATATTTTTTTCTTTTCATTATTGTTTTTTTACTTTATTATTGTTGTTATCATTATCATCATGATCATCATCATTATTATTATCATCATGCTTATTGTTGTTATTACTGTTTCTATTATTATTATTATTATTATTATTATTATTATTATTATTATTATTATTATTACTGTCACCAATAACCGTCATCATGATAATTATTAATGTTGATACCGTTCTTGTTTATTGTATTGTATTGTTGTCTGTGGGTATTTTGTTAGTAATGATAAGATTAGGGACAATATCTGTTCTTGATAGCACATACAGTAAAATTATATGTATATATATATATATATATATATATATATATATAAAATATGTATATGGTATGTATATGATATATATATTATATATATATATATATATATATATATTTATATATATTTATATCTATTTATATATATATATTATGTGTGTGTGTGTGTGTGTGTGTGTGTGTGTGTGTGTGTGTGTGTGTGTGTGTGTGTGTGTGTGTGTGTGTGTGTGTGTATAATACATATATTGTATATATACATATATATGTATATATATTTATATATGTATATATACATATATGAATGTAGTTATAGTGATATCCCTGTATTTTTTTTCCATTATTTCTATAGCTCTTATCATTTATAGTTTTATGTCACCCTCCGAGAAACAGTTTAAGAAACGTAATAGCTTACAATAATTGCTATCTGACAATACGGGCAGTAACAATAGCCTTATCTGAAATAGCATCAGGTTTTGAAAATTGCTTCCTACAGCTCGCACGATGCATATTAATTTCCTAACAGTGTTTCATCTCGGAGCGACCCTCGTGGGCGATAACGAAGCGGAGGTCATTGTACAGGTGGGAAAAGAGGTGGTTGCGAGCGGGTCAGTGCTAGCCTTGCGTGCGTGTGACCCTTGACCTCGCTTCACCTTCCCCTCCTGTGTACCCAGTGACCTCCGTTCTTGCTAACAAGATTGGTGTACGTTGTTTGTAAACTCGTGCGTGCGCTGTTATGTGTATAGATGCGTGTAAGGATATGCCGGTGCACGCATGTACGCATATGCGTGGCTGAAAGAACGGGCACGGTTTTACTCATACGTTCACGTACACGCAGGCACGCACGCGCGCGCGCGCACACACACACACACACACACACACCACACACACACACACACACACACACACACACTCCTCTCTCTCTCTCTCTCTCTCTCTCTCTCTCTCTCTCTCTCTCTCTCTCCCTCTCTCTCTCTCTCTCTCACTCACTCACTCACTCACTCACTCACTCACTCACTCACTCACTCACCACACACACACAACACACACACACACACACACACACACACACACACACACACACACACACACACACACACACACACACACACACACACACACGACCCCCCCCCCCCTTCACACGCACACAAACACAAACATACCCCCCCCCCCCATCAACACACACGAACACTTCTCCCTTTACACACGACCCCTAACCCCCCCCCCACACACACACACACACATATACAGCATCTGCATACCTGCACGTTTTAGCACTACACCTACACGCAATTAGACATGTAACACAGAGCCACATGTTACAATAGCTGCCTCATGTGCACACGTACACAGGAAAGGGCTAAGTATCCACAGGAATTCGGGTGTCTTCAGAAAACATTGATGATTGCTGGGATAAGACGAGGGCAAGGCTTAAATTCACGATAAGAGAGGGAGGGAAGGAGGGAGAAAGAGAGAGGGGGAGAGGGATGGATAGATGGAGAGGTAGGGAGAAGAGGGAGAGAAGGAAGTAGAAAGGGGGAAGGAGAGAGGGAGGGGAGAAAGGTGAGGGAGATAGGGGGAGAGGGAAGAGTGAGGGAGGGAGGGAGAGATACACAAGCGGCATAAGATTTTTAATTTTGCACTTTGGTAAAAGCTATTTGTAACTAATATCCTTAGGATGCATTGATGGTATGGCGAATTAACGTTAATAATGTGTATTACCTTACTGAACTATTTGTAATTCACACGTTTAGCATAACTTTGCGTGTTGTGTTTATAAAGCTATTTATTATTTCATTCTCTTTGATGGTTTCCTTTACCTTATATTTATTTACTTTTTTTTCTTTATTCAGTCCCTTATATTTCCATCATTTTTCTTACACTCCTTCGGGACATAATATTTTAAGGAAATCCAATTTTTCGTCTTAAATCTTCATTCCCGTAAGCGCAGCCTTTCATGTAATACGTAGATGAAGAAATAGATAAATATATAGGTAACAAAGAGGTGAGATGAATAGGTAGATAAATAGATAGGTAACAAAGAGGTGAGATGAATAGATAGATAAATAGATAAAAAAAAGTGAGGAGTAGATAGAATAGATAAATGATAAAAAAGTGAGATGAACATATAGATAAATAGACGAATAAAAAGTGAGATGAACATATAGATAAATAGAAAAAAAGTGAGATAAAGAGAGAAATGAATAAATAAATAACAAAAAAGTGAAAATATATGGAAAATATATAATCTCAGTATGAAGTCAAGGGTTTTATCAGGACGATCTGATAGGCACCGTTTACCCCAAAGCAGCAGTTCTCTTGTCTGGCCGGACGCCTTGGCCGGTGGGAGTGGAACTGGCTAATTTGTTATTGTTGTTGTTGTAATTGGTGTGTTGGTTGTTGTAGTTCTTATTGTTGTTGTTGCTAGTACTACTACTGCTGCCATGATTATTACCGTTATGATTGTTATTATTATTATTGTTGTTGTTGTTGTTGTTGTTTTATAATTATTAGTCTTCATCATTAACACTACTATCTTTCCCATTCCTATTCCCTCTACCGTCATCATTATCACCACCAACACCAACATTATCATCATTATCATTAACGCTATTATTACTGTTGGTATTACTTTTAAATATACTTTTATTAACGTCATTATTATTATTTTTCCTATCAGTCTTTATTATCATCATCTGTTATGAATCTTCTTTCCCCCAATATTACTATCCTAATTATCACTCAATTATCATTCCATTATTCATTGTGCTGCAGGTGTTGCGTCGAGTGAGAAGAAGGTAATAAACAACAACACTAATGACATTGAACTCCTGATTTATGCACTCTTAGCGCGTTAATGAACAAGCAGGACAAGTGAACACAAGTGTGGGTGAACTACGCAAGAACTGGACGAGCCACCTGTTCAAACTTCTTTAATTAGCGGCCCACGTATGCGCCATGTGAAGTGAAGACAGGTGTAGCATAGTGATAGTTTTTTTTTTCTAATTATTTTATTGTTATTGTTATTTATTTATGATTTTATTTTGTTTTTTATTTATATTGTTGTTTAGTTGTTTTAGTGTTGTTTATTATTGTTTTTTATTTATGATTTTATTGTTATTCTTAATTATTTGTTGCTATTATTATTTATTTACAATTTTGTTCTTTGTTTTTTGTTTTTCTTATATGGATTTTTTCTTGTTTATTTCAGGTACGTGGAGGATGTTGGTCAAGGAATTACGAAGTGAGGTGAGATATTGTTTTAAGGTTCATAATTTTCCTATTAATTATATATATATATATATATATATATATATATATATATATATATAATGTGTGTGTGTGTGTTGTGTGTGTGTGTGTGTGTGTGTGTGTGTGTGTGTATGTGTGTGTGTGTGTGTGTGTGTGTATGTGTGTGTGTGTGTGTGTGTGTGTGTGTGTGTGTGTGTGTATCTGTGTCTCCGTCTCTGTGTTTGTGTCTGTGTGTTTTCTATGTTTACTTTATTTATTTATTTATTTATTTATTTATACTTATTATTTTCTGCTTATTTGCCGTCAATTTGTCGGCGAAGAGAGGGGAAATAATGAACGCTTCCGTGAAAAAATAGGATATCTATATTGAACCCGTTGCGATAAGAGAGACATTTCCTTTTGCCACCGGTAACTTCACCGAGAGTATTATTTTTCTATTTTACACGACCAGAGATCCATTTACTCCGGTGATAATAGCAAGAAAGAAAACGTATTATTTAGCTAGAAAGTTTTTACACTTTTTTTTTACGTGCAAACTTGGGATTATTATTTTTCAAGCTATCAGCTGTCGATAACTAAATATATTTATTGAAACTCAAATTATACTTCTGCATCGTTGTTTCCGTATTTCCACATACTTCGGTGTATAGCTATAGCCTTTCCCTAGTTGGTTTAGATTACCCTGGTTCGTGAAACATAGAAAATGGAATTAGAAAACGATTTTTTTTCCTCGCCTTTCCGGATTAACACTTGTTGACGCCTGTTGTTCACACCTCTCAAGCGGGAAGGTATTTTTTTTTATGGGGAAAAGACGTGTATTTTGGCCCTTATGGTTAGAGACGTAAGTGCTCTTTTTTCTAATTATAGCTTTTTTTTTCTTTCTTTTTTGACGCGACACAGTCCATTAGTTAAGACAAGAAAATCGGGATTTTTTTTTTTACGGTTAGCGAGTCGTAAGGCTGAGTCACGCCATTTTTTCTACCTTTTTTCTTCTTCTTCTTCTTCTCTTCCTTCTCTTCCTTTTCTCTTCCTTCTTCTCTTCCTTCTTCTTCTTCTCTTCATTCTTCTTCTTCTTCTTCTTCTTCTTCTTCTTCTTCAGCGAGTTCCGAGTTTTAAACAGTTCTGCGTGACCAATATTTACGTTTTTTTTTTTTCGTTTTTTTTTCCATTTTTCTTTTTTCTTTTCTTACTGAAATAACAAGTAAAGAAAATAAAGAGCATTAGGGCATTTTAAAGGATAAAAAGCGTTTAATTAGGTTGTGGCCGAAGAAGGAACTGGCGAAGAATGAAATAAAATTATTAAGAATTATTGATAATGTTGATAACGAGGATGAGAGAACATGATAATGCTTTTAACTGTCAGATGTGAAGAGCATTAATAACTTCAAAAAAAAAAAAAAAAAAAAAAAACGAAGATAAGAGTAAAGGAAAATAATAAACATAAGAATTAGGGACAAGGAAGAGTCTGAAATAGAGAAAGAGAGGGGAAGGAGAAGGTGATGAAAGAGAGTGAAAGGAGGGAGAGAAAAATACGTTTGTGACGAAAGACAGGAATCAACAATGAGGGAGTGAGGGAGATGGAGTGCTGGAGGAAGAGTAATGAAGTTATGTGTGAAAAAAAAGTGTAAAGGGTGTTTACAGGAAATAGTTTCGTTTGTGAGATGAATGAGCACTGCCTCTCTCTCTCTCTCTCTCTCCTCTCCTCTCTCTCTCCTCTCTCTTTCTCTCTCTCTTTCTTCTCTCTCTCTTTCTTTCTCTCTCTCTTTCTTTCTCTCTCTTTCTCTCTCTTTCTCTCTCTCTCTCTCTCTTTCTCTCTCTTCTCTCTCTCTCTCTCTCTCTCTATTTCTCGTCTCTCTCTCTCTCTTCGTCTCTCTCTCTCTCTTTCCGTCTCTCTCTCTCTCTTTCCGTCTCTCTCTCTCTCTTCCGTCTCTCTCTCTCTCTCTCTCTTTTCGTCTCTCTCTCTCTTTTCGTCTCTCTCTCTCTCTTTCCGTCTCTCTCTCTCTCTTTCCGTCTCTCTCTCTCTCTTTCCGTCTCTCTCTCTCTCTTTCCGTCTCTCTCTCTCTCTTTCTCTCTCTCTCTCCTTCTCTCTCTCCTTCTCTCTCTCCTCAGTCTACGCTTCGTCTCGTTTATATTAAGAATACTATATAAAAAAAATCGCATTAGTAGAAACAACTTCTTGATCTTTATAAAGTCTATATAATAAAACACGCTTACAGATTAATTAATCGTGTAGTTTATGTAGGAATCGACGAAGGAAAAAGGAAATAAAGAAATAATAATTTTGTGGGAGAAATAGAAACAAAAGAGGGAGATAGGGCATGCAGGAAATAGTGATGGCGTGAGTGCGTCGAAGGAGAAGAAAATAAGAATAAGATAAAGGATAATGGTAATAAGAAAACGTACAAGTAGAATAAAGAGAAGAAGAAGACGTAGTAGGAGAAGAGGAATAAGAAGAACGAGAAGTAGTAGTAGAAGAAGAAAAAGAAGAACTAGAAGTGGAAGAATCGGAAACAGAAGAAGGAAGAAAAGAAAAGAAAAAAGAAAAGGAAACAGAAACAAGATAAGAAAGTGAAACAAGAAGACCAAGAAAACGCAAAGAGGAAGAAGAACAAGTAAAGAAAGCGAAACAGGTGAAGTTCGTTAAGAGCGTCGCATGTCTTCACAACTGCTAAAGGAATTAACACCTTGTGCCCGGCGTCGCTTTTAGAGCTCGAGCTTCATTTCGAGGCCCGTGTCGAGCTTCCTCTCAATGGGGGGGTGGGGGTGGGGTTGCCGACCAGCCGTGCCGCATTCCCCTCCGCGAAATGTGAGTGACTGGCCTTGGGTAGACGAGAGTGTGTGTTGTTTTCTTGTTTCGTTTTTTTTCTTGTTTTTTTTTTTTGTATTTGTTTTGTTTTGTTTTTTATTTTGTTTTTCTTTTTCTTCTCCTTTTGCCTTTTTCTTCTCCCTGTTCCTCCGTTTCTCTGTCCCTTCCTTTCCTCTCACTTCTTTTAACCTTCCCTCTCTCCTCTCCCTCCCACCCTCCCTCCCTTCCTCTTTTTCTCCCCCATCCCTTTCCTCTCCCCCACCCCCTCCCTTCCTCTCTTTCTCTCGCCTCACCCCCTCACCCTCCCTTCCCTCTCCTTATCCACCCTCCCCTTCCCTTTCCTTCTCCCCCCTCCCTCCTTTCTCCCTCCCTCCCCTCTCCCCCCTCCCTCTCCTTCCCTCCCTATCCTCCCTCTCCTTCCCTCCCTCCCCCCTCCTTCCCAAGAATAGGTGTAAAATAACTACCTGTTCAAATATGGAAGCTATGACGGTGGCGCCAAGACGGACAGGTAGACGGACGGAGGGGGCTAGGGGTGGTGGGGTGGGGGTGGGGGGTAAAAGAGGCCGGTAGGTACAGAGTGGAATGACTTCGGGGGGTGGAGGGGGGGGGGAGAAAGAAGAGAGTGAGTGAGGGAGAGTGTGTGGAAGAGAATGATAATTGTGAATTGTACAGAGAGAGAGAGAGAAAGGAAGAAGGAGAAAAAAAAGACAGGAAAACTAACAGAGTTATGAGAGAGAGAGAGAGAGAGAGAGAGAGAGAGAGAGAGAGAGAGAGAGAGAGAGAGAGAGAGAGAGAGAGAGAGAGAGAACGAGAAAGAAAGAAAGAAAGAAAGAAATAGAATAGAAAGAGAAGAGAAGAGAAAGAGAGAGATAAAAGAGAAGAGAGAAAGAAAGGAAAAGTGAGAGCGTAATCCATCTCGAGAGCGCTGGGGAGAACGGCCGATATCTCTCGAGGCAGGGAGAGGGAGAGGCAGAGGCAGAGGGAGAGGGAGAGGAGGCAGAGGCCGCCCAGGTGTAACAGAACCAACCCTCGCCAAGCCACTTCTTGATAAACCCTTAAGAGTGATTTGTGTGGAGACGGAGGGAGAGGCGAAGATGGAAGAAGGGGAAAGGAAGGGAAGAAAGGAATAAAGAATGGAAGATGGAGAAAGGGAGGGGAGGAGGTGAGATAATGCGAGAGGTTATATGAAGGGGAGAGATGAGACTGAAATGAGTGGATAAATGAGAGGAAGACATGAGATTGAAATGAAAGAGTAAATAAAGGTGAGAAGGTGGAAGGCTTGAAAGAATGTGAGGGGAAGAAAGGAATAAAGGATAAAAGAAAGAGAAGGGAGGGGAATAGATGAAGGCGAGATAGAAGACTTGAAAGTAAGTAAAGTGAAGGAAGGAATAAAGAACATAAGGAGAAGAAGAGACCGGAAGAAAAGGAGAATAAAATAAAAGGATAAAGAGAGGTGAGAAGGTTCGAAAGAAAAATATCTTCCGACTTCCTCTATGTCCTTATTCTCCTTCTCTTTGCCTCCCTCTTGTCTTTCCCTTATTTTCATCACAGGCGATTTTAAACTCTGGACTTTTGTACTTTTGCGTCGAACATTTTTCAAAGCTTTCGGCCGAAGTTAAATGACAAGAAGTGGGGGTAATGAGCTGAGAGATACGAAGAACCTTACGCTGGTCCTCCTTAACCCCCCCCCTCCCAACTTCCTGCCCCCTACCCCAGAGCTCTCCCTCCTCCCTCTCTCCCTCCTCCCGCTCTCCCCCCCCCCGCTCTCCCTCCTTCCCCTCTCCCCCCTCGCCCTTTCCTTCCTCCCCCTCTCCCGCCTCCCCCTCTCCTCCTCCCCCTTTCCCTCCTTCCCCCTCTCCCTCCTCCCCCTTTCCCTCTCTCCTCCTCCCTCCCCTCTCCCTCTCCCTCCCCCCCTCTCCTCCACCCCCTCTCCCTTTCCCTCCTCCCTTTCGTTTAGCTCCACGCATTTTCGCACCTCCTGTCCTCCTCTCCCTGGCCGTAGCGCATTCTTCTCCCTCTAACCCCCTTCTCCCCCCTTTTTTATCGTTATCCATCCCTCCAACTTTTCCCCTGCCCCAATACAGCCTTCCCCCTCCCCTTCCCCCTCCCCTTCCCCCTCCCCTTTCCACCATCCTGGCCTAGCGCTTTCCTACCCTCTCCTCCCTTAACCTCCCTTCCCATCCCTTCACCTCCTTTCCCTCCAATTCTTCTTCCCTCCCTTCTCCTTCCCTCCACTCCCCTCCCCCTCCCCATGTACTTCCTCTCCCGTCCCCGTTCCCTTCCCTCCCCCCTCCCATCCCCCTTCCCTCCCCCTCCCCCCTCCCCCTCCCATCCCCCTTCCTTCCCCCCTCCCCTCCCCCCTACCCTCCCCCTCCCTTTCGACACATGCTGGGCATTGTCTCGCCGAATGAAAGAGAAACACAGACACGGGGCGAGGAGAAAAAAAGACATGCCGAAGGTGACAAAGGATGGACATACGAGAAGAAAAAAAAAAAAGGAATTTCGAATGTGCGACTGACCACGAGAGGAATGCGGCCTTGTCGGTGCCGTTCCTCTCTATCTATCTATCTATCTATCTCTATCTATTTCTATCCCACCCTCTCTCTCTATCTATCTATCTATCTATCTATCTATCTATCTATTTCTCTCTCTCTCTCTCTCTCTCTCTCTCTCTCTCTCTCTCTCTCTCTCTCTCCCTCCTCCCTCTCCTCCCTCCCTCCCTCCCTCCCTCCCTCCCTCCCTCCTCCCTCCCTCCCTCCCTCCCTCCCTCCCTCCCTCCCTCTTACTTATCCTCTTCCTTTCTCTGTGAATCTGTACATGTGCAAGTGAATATGCTATTAACAACATGTCTGTAAATTCAGATAGAAAATACACTCAATTGTTTTGTTTTAAGATGATGATAACAATGAAAAAAAAAAAAACGAAATGCCCTTTTTACGGCGTTGTGAAAAATGCCTCTTTTCTGCCATGGGCGCAGGCATTCCTTGGTCACCCCTGGCAGGAGGGAGGTCGTCTGAGGAGGGTGTGGGTGTTTTTCGAGTCGCTTAAGGTGCAAGCTATGCAAATTGCAATTTCTATACTCGTTGGAACTGGATTAAAATGTTGTATGTTTTTTTTTTTCCTCCCAGCGCTGTCCCAAAGTGATTTATAGACAGGTGCAGGGCGGGGGTTGTGTGCATTATCATCTGTTAATTTTGGAATTTTCGGGAAGATAGAGATATTTGGTTTGAGTTTTTTGTTGTTGTTTTTTTAAAAGGTGTGAGGCGAGAGGCGATTTTCCCTATTTAAGGAAAATTGCGTCGCTTATTGATCGTTGATGACTGGGATTTTTTTTTTAAATTATTATTATTATTATTTTTATAAAGAGTATATGATGATAATTCCGTTTTTTCGAGGATGTTGCAGTTTTATTTTGAGATATTAGAATATTGCAGACTTACATGCAGTTTCTCTCTCTTTCTGTCTCTCATTCCCTCTCTCTCTCTCTCTCTCTCTCTCTCTCTCTCTCTCTCTCTCTCTCTCTCTCTCTCTCCTCTCCTCTCTCCCTCTCTCCCTCCCCCCTCCCTCTCTCCCTCCCCCCTCCCTCTCTCCCTCCCCCCTCCCTCTCTCCCTCCCCCTCCCTCTCTCCCTCCCTCCCTCCTTCCTATTACCTGTGTAAATATAATTAATACAATGGAAATAAAAGGAAAGAAGTTAAACCTCTGCTGTACTGTTTTCGAAAAATTGGAAAGGCAAGACTATCATAACGAGAGAGAGAGAGAGACAGAAAGAAGAGAGAGAGAGAGAGAGAGAGAGAGAGAGAGAGAGAGAGAGAGAGAGAGAGAGAGAAAACACGTTCAGCAGTCACAAGAAAAGAAAAACAGTTCTCAAGAGGTTTTTAAAAAGCCTTTGATCCGCCGACAGAACAAAGTACGTTATTATCTCTGCCGTTATTGTTGCTACGTGACAATAGCCAGCTATGTCTCGGAGCCTGCATGTGACCCGTCGGTTGGGGGGAGGGGAAGGGGGGTAAGAGAGAGGGAAGGGAAGGGAGGGGAAGAGGAGAAGAGAGGGAGAGGGAGAGGAGAGAGAAGGGGGAGGAAGGGAGGGAAGAGGAAGTAAGGTGCAAAGGAGGAGGAGGATGGAAGGAGAAAGAGGATGAGGGGAGAAGGAAAGACGAAAAGAGAGAAAGGGATGGGAGAGAGAAAGAAAGTGAGGAGAGGTTATAAAGCGTAAAAGAAGGGAAGGAGATGGAAGAAGGAAAGGGGGAATGGAGAGGAGAAGATGAGATAGGAAAGCAGGAGAGGGGAAGAGGAAAGGGGTAAAGGAAGAAGGGGAGATTAGTGGGGAGAGGAGGAAGGAAAGGGAAGAGATGGGGAGGGTAAAGGGAGAGGAGAAGGGAAAGGAAAGCTAGAAAGGGGTAAAAGGAGGAGGAGAAGAAAACGAAGAGGAAGGAAGGGATGAGAGGAAGATAGAGAGAGGAAGAGAAAGAAAGAATGATTTTAAAAAAATGAAGAAGAGAAAAAAAGGTGGGATGGGGGAGAAAGTAGGCAGACAGAGAAGAAAGGTAAAGGGGGAAGAGGAAGACAGACAAAACAAGTAGAGAAGAGGAGGAATAAGTAGAAAGAAAGAAAGAAAAGAAAACACACACACACACTCACCCAACATACCCCCCCACCAAAAAAAAAAAAAAAAAAAAAAAAAAAAAAAAAAAAAAAAAAAAAAAAAGAAAGAGAAGAGAGCGCGAGCGAAGGGCAGCATCAGACGCCCTTCCTCCCGAACGGATCGCCTATAGACCGCCTACCCCGATCGCCGCGGCCGCCCTCGCCCCTCGCCCTCACAATGAACCACCTCACGCCTCCTTTCGCGCACTAATTTGGCACCGTCGTAGAGCGCGTCGTCGGTTCAACAAGCAATCAGCGAGGTCGGGCCCATCAAAGCGGCTAGAGTGGATTCACCATTCAAGGGAAAAGGTCGGAATCTCTCGCTTTTATCTCGCTATCCGCCTCTCGAGCGCTGAAAAGATTTGCTCGCCGCTATTTTTGCTCCTATCAGCCCATTTACCTCCTATCAGCTGTTCCTCTCGGGATTCTAGTCTCTTCTCTCTCTTTCTTTCTTTGTTTATTTTTCTTGTCTGTTCTGATTTATCTCGGTTCTCTGTTTGTGTCTCTCTTTGTCTGTCTGTGCCTTTCTCTTACTCTGTCTGTCTGTCTGTCTGTCTGTCTGTCTGTCTGTCTGTCTTTATCAACGCCGCATTATAGCATCGCGAGGTGAGTCGAAACCATCTTCCGAATACTAAGGAGAGAGAGAGAGAGAGAGAGAGAGAGAGAGAGAGAGAGAGAGAGAGAGAGAGAGAGAGAGAGAGAGAGAGAGAGAGAGAGAGAGAGAGAGAGAGAATGCCCCAGCAGGGCACTCTACTCCAGCAGCCTCGTACCCGTCCGGCACCTGGCATCTCTCCTTCCCTTCGCATTGGCACTCATACCCCATACCCCTTCCCCCTCCCCCTCCCCCTCCCCTTCCCCCTCCCCCTCCCCCTTCCCCCTCCCCCCCTCCATGCCCGTACTGTATAAGGGTTCTTTCCCAATCTGTACCCTGGTTACTGGGATTTTTTAGATTGTTCTAAAAAAAAAAAAAAAATAAATAAGAATATATGTACATATATATTTATATATATATATATGTAATATATATGTAAAAATATATATAATATATATATATATATATATATATATATACATATATATGTATATATATATATATATAATGTGTATATATATGTATATATATGTATATATATATATGTATATGTATATATATATATATATATATATATATATATGTATATATATATATGTATATATATATATGTATATGTATATATCGGGCGGAAGGCAATGGCAAACCACCGCTCTAAATTGCTAAGAAAAAATCATGGAAGCCCATGATCGTCAAGGCCGCGGTGGCCGAGTGGTTAGAGCGTCGGACTCAAGACTGTCACGACGGCAATCTGAGTTCGAGGGTTCGAGTCACCGACCGCCGCGTTGTTCCCTTGGGCAAGGAACTTCACCTTGATTGCCTACCTAGCCACTGGGTGGCCAAGCCAGCCCAAGTCAAGTGCTGGTCTCAAGCACGGATAAATAGAGAGAATGATTACTTAAAAGGTACCACCGGCACTCTCCGTGGAAAGGAACTGGGGACCCTACCACGTACTCACTCCAAGAGCATCACAACATGAAAACTACAATTTAGTGTCATGCTGTGACCACGGCGGCTCAGACATGAACCTACCGTTAAAAGAAGAAGAATATGTATATATATATATATATATATATTATATATATATATATATATATATATGTATATATTATATATATATTATGTATATAATATATATATGTATATATATATATATAAATATATATATATATATATAATATATATATATATATGTATTATATATATATATATATATATATATATATATATATATATATATATATATATACTATATATATATATATATATATATATATATATATACATATAGCGCACACACACACATGTGTGTGTATGTATGAATGTATTATGTATGTATGTACGTACGTACACACATATGCCGTATATATAGATTTATTTCTTGGCTGTCCCCGCCGTCCGCCTGCCCCTTACCCCACCCCCGCGCCTCCGTCACATGGGCTGTACAAACACTGCCTTTGAGGCGACCAGCATCACCCACTTCTAATAATCGAAAGGCGGCCCATCAAAGGCACGCTCTCGGGGGGGAGTGGGGTAGTGGGGGGCGGGGCGGGGATGAGGAGTGTGCCGATCTCCCTATAGGCCTTTTCGACTCTCTTCCGAAACTTGTTTGGATCCCGATGAGAGGAACCACTCCAAAAACTCCCATTGTTTACACTAAGGGGTAAGGAGGAGATGGGGGGGGAGGAGAGAGAGACTTTTGTTTAAAGGGGCTCCCACGTAGCCTCCCCTCCCCCCCCTTCCCCTCCCACTCCCAATTGCACCTACCTTC
>NC_051403.1:14540184-14547684 GCF_015228065.2 Penaeus monodon | reverse complement strand
TAACTAAATCCCGTTACCATTAATTATAATTTGATCCTTATCGATGTCAGGTTTCCTGCAACTGATATATTGATAGTAAAAATGACAGCAATAGCATTGAATATTTATAATGAAGAGGCTCTGTAGATGCACCAATCCTTTACATCAGACCTATTTAAAGCAGTTCTTCATCTAGTATTTGGCCAGTATTTAATGTTGAGGCGCTACAGCACATCCCAACCTTGTATACTGACTTAGTGCCTCCAGTTCTTAATGAATAGAAAGAAACAGTCCGATGCTTTAAGTTACGACCCACAGCGATTAGTTGAAGTGGAATCAATATTAACGCTATTTGTAAATGCCATGTGCTGTTGAACCGTACCTTGCGTGGCGTTGTTAAGGGATGACGTGCTGTGTGAATACTTAATTGCGTTCTTGATTATGTACCTGTGGTAAGGAAGATTGATAGTGGTGGTGATGATGATATTGGTATGTGATATTAATGATAGGTGATTGTAATATATGTTTGATAGTTGTAGTGATATGATTTATAGCGATAACGGCATCTCGAAAACTTGGGATTGTGATAATGAATATGGTGATAACGATAATAAGGATAATAATTATTGCAATATTGCTGATAATAACGGGTGATATATAACAACATTTGATACAATAATTGCGATGCTAACGATTACAATGATTGCGATACTAAGTTTAGTTAGAGTTATGTAGCGTACCCATTAGTATAACAAACAGACACATGGATATGATGCACTGTACGCTTGCATATATAATTAAATAGATAAATGAATCAATATATATATATATATATATATATATATATATATATATTACATTTATGCATAGATAGATAGATATAGATATAGTTATATAATGCGTTATTTCGGAAGTTGATGGTTGCCTATTTTATACTTATCATTATTTCACTAATTTCAATAACTGCCATTATGTGCTGTTAGGAGTTCTTGGAAGTAACTTAGCTTTTTGTCAGCTAATATATGTCTTATCTAGATGAGGTATGAATATAGATGTGCACATTGGTATGGATATGTGCGTGTGTGTGCGTGCGTGTATTCTCTCTATCTATCTATCTATCTATCTCACTGCTTCCGTCCCTCTCCCTACATCTCCATTTTTTACTTTCTCCCTCCCCCTCTCCTCTCTCTCTCTCTCTCTCTCTCTCTCTCTCTCTCTCTCTCTCTCTCTCTCTCTCTCCTCAATTCCCCTCTCTTTCCCTCCCTCTCCTCCCCTCTCTCTCTCTCTCTCTCTCTCTCTCTCTACTCCCTCCTCCTGCAAATTCCCCTCCTTCACCCCCCCCCCCTCTCTCCGAATAACCACCATTACGCTTCTCATTTCCTCGCATTTTCACTAATATTCATGAAAGTTCGCTTAAAAAAAGAAGGAAAAAAAATCAACAATTCCTTGGCGATACGGTCAGTTTGAGAATTTTTGCATTTTTTCGTAATTTTTCAGAAATTCTTTATTTTTTCTTTTTTTTTTCTCTTTCTCCTGATGCGTTGGATAGTAATTATTTGTTCGGTGTGCCTTTGTTGAATAGAAGTATTTTCCGAAAAATTATTTGACTTTTTTTTTTTTTATATCACTGAAGTTTTTGCGGAATAATTCGTGAGCCATTAGCCATGTTAATGCTAATGTTTATGCTATTTTTGAAGGCTTTCAAGAGGATGCAATGGCATATTTATTGCATTTGCAAGCGGTTATTTCTCTTTTGTTTTCTTTGTTGTCTGATTATAAATGCATAGATGGTATTAAATTTGTGCAATTGGTTATGGATTGTGATTATGACCTAGTGGCTTTAAAAAAAAATGCAGAAAGTGTCGGAACAAAGGAAAATACTCGTTCCTTTTCTCTTCGCAAATTAGCAGGAATATATTTTTTAAAAGTTTTAATTGATTATTAGTCGTTCCTGCGCAGTGGGTGGTTGGTTCATTTTGCGGCGTCGTAAATGTGTAATCATTTGGTTTATAGTGAATGTGATAAACCGTGTTTTCAGGATATGTACAAATGTGAATATGGATAAGTGTGTGTGTGTGTGTGTGTGTGTGTGTTTGATATACGCACACGCACGTTTTATGCGTGTATATTATAGTGTTTTTATATGTCTGTGATTGTCTTCGTCTCTACGTGCGTGCGTCCGTGTGCGTCATTGCACTTACGTGTTTCAGCATTCCTTAATTAACGGAAAACAGTCTGTCGCACTAAAAGAAAAAGTGCTCAGAAAGTCGAGCGACGGGCAGCGAGAGCCCGCGCACGAGCGCATGTGTTCAGCCTTGTGTAAAAGCCCGTGCGAGGGTCGTCCCCGGCCCGTGTGGACATGGCAGGAGATGCCGGCGGCGGCGACGGCAGATAAGGCAGGCGCGCGCCCGTGGTTCCCAGAAGGGCAAAACGAAAGCGCCGCATCGTGTTCTGAATCGCTGTTGGATTAAGCGGAGTCCGAGCGCGCGTAGAAGGCATTCTGCGGCCGCTATTAAGCGATGGCCACTGAGGCAGGTAGAGTGGCGTATCGCCGCTCTGATCTGGAGTCGAAACCACGCTGTATTTTTTAAAAGTTTTAAGACTTTTTTTAACATATCTACTAGCAAAAAGAGAGAGATAGTCTCTTGTTTTTGTCTCACGTAAGCCAAGCCTTTCGTGTTAGGGATTTGGGAACTTTTTTTTTTGCCAGTTGCTTCATCCGCCGAAATGAGGAGAGGGGGAGAGAGAGAGAGAGAGAGAGAGAGAGAGAGAGAGAGAGAGAGAGAGAGAGAGAGAGAGAGAGAGAGAGAGAGAGAGAGAGAGAAGAGAGAAGAGTGAAAAAGAGAGATAGTAAAGAAGATGAAATCAAGAGTAATTGAAGTTGGAGAAGGATAAGTAAGAACGAGACTTAGTCAGCGTAAAAAAATAGAGGAAAATGAGCAACGTGAGTCATTAAAAGTCCTTTGAAGCCGGAATGCTGATTTAATTTAAGTCTGTTTGGCAATATCCATGGCTCGTGTTTGAGAGTCGCCAGTTTTGTCTCGTAACGTTTCGGAAACGATCAGACTATGTTTTTACTCCTCCTCCTCCTCTGTCATTAGTCCTTTTCATATCCTGCTCGTGTTTCGCCTTTTTCCTCCTCGTCTCCTCCTCTTTTTTTTCCTCTCTTTTTTCTCTCATTTTCTCCCTATTCATTGAAGCAATACTTTCTCCCCAACCTCCCCATTCATAGCGCCTAACTTTGAGACCAATATATCCTCCAAATTACCCGTCTAAATAACGAACGTATCTGAACACCCAGATCTTTCCAAGTAATCCTCTGGATATTTTAATAGCATTTTTCATCTATTTACTATTATCCTATCCTCTTTATTTTATCCCATTCACATATATCTTTACCATCATTCATATTTAACAATAATCAATACTATAATATATAATAAATTATATATATATATATATATATATATATATATATATATATATATATATATATATATATATATATTGCACGTGTGGAGATCAACAGGTGTGAAGAACAGCCGTGTCGCGCGCTGTCCGTCGTGTCATGTATAGGCCTCACCGCAGCCTACCTGACCACCAGCCGGGTCGGGGTAACATTACACCTGTAAACAGACGCCCGAGATCGAGTGGTTTAGGGGATGGTGTGTGTGTGTGTGTGTGTGTGTGTGTGTGTGTGTGTGTGTGTGTGTGTGTGTGTGTGTGTGTGTGTGTGTGTGTGTGTATATATATGTGTGTTTGTGTGTGTGTGTGTGAGTGTGGAAACCGAATATATAAAATATAGAAACATAAATATAATGAAATAAATCAGAGAGGGAGAGAAAAAAAAAGTTGAGAAAAAAGACAAATATAGCTGTTATGAATTTTTTTTTCCCGGAGAACCAGCAAGACACACTCCCAGGTTTCAGTAAGAAACTCCCGTAAAAAAAAGGTGATCTGTCGGGAGCACTTGTCTCTTCTGCCGTGGTTTTTCGCGAGTGACAGGCGGCGATAACGACGCTCCGACATGTAATCTTGCTTGTCCATTTACAATTGCAATGCACTGGGGGATGAGGGGGGGGGGTGAAGGTGCAAGCGCTGGTGAAAAGAGAAAGGGGATGTATGAAGATGGTGATGATATTGAGGGTTATTGCTATTGTTTATGATTAATTGTCATTATTGTTATTATCGGAAGAAAAAGTTAGAAAAAATGCATTTTTATTTATTTATATTTTTTATTCAGAATCTGTCAGCATTATTATTTCAGTAATCTAAAATTGTTATACTGCGGTCATTTTCTTTGGTTGTTTTTCGCGATGACAGTCCGATAACTCCATTATTTTCTTATTTAATTTCCATTTATGGTGTGATGGGGTGGTAAGTTGTAACCTGTTCAATGATTGGGGGCTGATGTAAAAGCAAATAATTATTGTTATTTAAGATAATTCATTATTATTATCTATTTGTTTGTTTGTTTGTTTATTATTGTTTGTTTTTGAGTCAATTGATTCTTTGGATTCATGCATCCATTCTCATTATTTTCGTATCTTCGCACATATTTATTACGCTTTCATTATTTATGTTTGTCATTACGCTTATATCATTTCATTCTATTCTCTATACAAGCAAACTCAATCGGCATTTCAATAAAGACTCGTTGGCTCCCCTCCTCTCCTCTTCTCTCTTCTTCGTTCTCTCTTCTCTTCTCATTCTTCTTCTTCTCTCTCGTCTCTCTTCTATCTCTTCTCTCATTCACTCTTCTTCTCCTTCCTCCTCTCTCTCTCTTCTCTCTCTCTCTCTCTCTCCTATCTATCTCTCCTCTCTCTCTCTCTCTCTCTCTCTCTCTCCAGCGTTGATCCTCGTTGCATTCGTTGCTTATACTTATTACGGTTTGTCAAATAATAGTAATAATAATGATAATGATAATAAGAAAAAAAAATATATAAAAAATACTAAGAGATAAATAAATATTGATGAATGAATTCATGAATGAAGAATAGATAAAGAATAAATTGATAAAAGACGAATTATGCCAACATTCCGGTTTCTCCCGCTTCGCTTTTCTCTCCCTTCTCCTCTCCCCTTTCTCCTTTCTCTCCTCCTCCCTATAGCTCTCCTCTTCATATATATATATATATATATATATATAATATAATATATATATAGGTTCTATCCCTTTGTCCTTCCCTCACCCTTCCTCGGCCACCCTGTAGTGTGATCTACAATCAGACCAAAATAAAACGGAAAGAAAATAGAATATTAACGTTCTTTAACTAGAAATAGAAAAGAAAGATTTTTTAACCAAAGAAAATTTAACAAAAACGTTTTCTTAATAAGGAAAATAGAAAAGAAACGTTTCTTTTACAAAGAAAGTAAAACAAACGTTTTATTTAACAAAGAATTTTGAACAAACTTTTTTTTAACAAGTAAAATAGAACAGAATTTTTTTTTAAACAAAGAAATTGGAACAAAAACGTTTTAACAAAGAAATTAGAACTAACGTTTTTTTTATCAGTTAAAATGGAACATAAACGTTTCTTTTTCTTTTTTTTGAACAAGAATAAAAATGTTTTCCACACTGAGAGCAGAACAAACGTCTATGTTATCGGTTTTATCTGTGAAGGATATAAATCATACATTAGGCCTAAGTCAGTAATTGGTAATTAACAGCCTATTTAGGTCTGGCGTTCGGATGTTCCTTCTTCTGATTCTAATCGTAATGCGAAGAATAAAAGTTAGATGATAATTATGAGAGTGGATTTGAAAGTCTGATAAAATGGATAATTGTAATAGATTCGGCGCCTGTGGGGATAGGTAAGATGACTGAAGTTCTCTCCCTCTCTCTTTCTCTTTCTCTGTGTCTTTTTTTCTCTCTCTTTTCTCTTTCTCTTCTTTCTCTTCTCTTTCTCTTCTCTTTCTCTTCTCTTTCTCTCTTTCTCTTTTCTCTCTTCTCTCTTCTCTCTCTCTCTCTCTCTCTCTCCTCTCTCGCTCTCTCCTCTCTCGCTCTCTCTCTCTCTCTCTCTCGGTGTCAAAATTTCATTGAAGAGTAACAGATTATTTTTCGTCTGCAGAATGCTAAAAAGCTTGAGTTTTTTGTTATTTAAACTGCATGATATTTTCTTTTTTCCACGTATAATGACTGCACTTCCTCCTGTGGCATTTCAGTAACTCAGTATGAAAGATTTTTATCATAATTATAGTATTAAGAAATATGTCAAGAAATTTAGTAGCCTTTAGAAAGTAAAGGTATATACTGTAATCACTAATTCTTCATCTATGTTGCTAAAATGCGTACCATATTATCTATGTTGCCAAAGTACGTAATATATTAAAGTGCGTACTGTATCATTACATGTATTCTTAATAACGTCGTTACATTGCCTAACCAACAGACTTAATAAAATTATTAATGGTAATGATAAGAATAATAATAATGATGATGATGACAATAATAATGCTAATAATAATCATCATAATAAAATGAAATAGAATAATACTTGGCTGCTCTAAAAACTCGATCAACAGGGTATCGGGGCATCGCGGTACCGAAGCATCTTGGTATCGGGGCATCGCGGTATCGGGTCATCGCGGTATCGGAGCATCTTGGTATCGGGGTATCGCGAGGATGAGAAACTTCATTGCTAGGGTTGGTCGGGAGGTAGCTTGCAACACCATGGCAACCCTGGGATTAGCATCTGAGGCTGGAGACCCGGGAGATAAATCTTGGGAAAGGATTGGTGATGCGGAGGGAATAAGAGAGAGGAGGAAGGGGAGAAAGAGGAGAAAGGGGAGAGAGACGGAGAAGGAGAGAGAATCGTAGAGTCGAAATAGACAGATATAGAGAAAACGGACATAAACAGAGAGACAGACAGACAGACAGAGACAGAGACAGAGAGCAAAGCAGAGAGGGGGTGAGGGAGGGAGAAAGAGAGAGAGAGAGAGAGAGAGAGAGAGAGAGAGAGAGAGAGAGAGAGAGAGAGAGCGTCGGCGGCGGCGGGGTTATCACAGGGACCCGGCAGATAAGAGCGTCGATGTTCCGATACGTAATGAGGGCCACAAATCACACGACGGCGAGGAGGAACATCACAGGAGAGAGAGAGAGAGAGAGAGAGAGAGAGAGTAATTGAGAAGTCGGGGGGAGAGGGGGAGGGAGATAAGGGAGAGAGGGAGAGGAGGTAGGGAGGAAGGAGAAGAGAGGACAGAGGGAGAAGGGGAAGGGGAAGTAGGTGGTTAGGGGGGAGGGGGATTGGGTAATCTAGGGGGGCATTGAAGGGGAGGGTGTAATCTGGGTGGGTTTCGAGGGGGGTGGGGTGGGCAGGGGATAGCCAGAGGGTTAGTGCCAAAATGGGGGGGGGGGGGTTACTCCAGCTGGGGTAAAGAAAGAGGAAGGTACTGTAATGGGGGGTTAGGGAGATGAAATTGGCACAGGAGAAGTAGTAGAAGAAGAAGAAGAGATGAAAAGAAAAAGAAAAATGGGAAGAAGGAGAAGAAAAAAAGGAAGAAAAGGAAGAAGAGAAAGAA
>NC_051403.1:14527684-14530184 GCF_015228065.2 Penaeus monodon | reverse complement strand
CACCTTAGGGATTACGAGGGCGTGATTTTGTTATTATCTATCTGACTGTTCATTATCTACCCATCTACCTATTAATCTGTCTTTATTCATTATTGTTTTCGGTACCTTTTGCAACATATATACTGATAAAACGTATGCATGTTAACAAATGTAGTAGAGGTATGAATGAAAATGAACATTTTCACATTACAAGATTATATCTTCGTCAGAAATACATATATTTCTGACGAAGATATAATCGAAACCGGTCAAATACTTCTCTTGTATTGTGAAGATATTTATTCTCATTCATACCTTTTCTAGCCTCTTCCCTCTTCCTTCATTTCTTCGTTTCTCTTTTCGTATTCCCCTTACCTCCTTTATCTTTAACCTCTCACCCCTCCCTTCCACTTACTCTCTTTATTAACCTCATTTTCCCCCAACCTCCAACCCTTCCCTTCCCTCCTCCTCCCTCCTCCCTTACCCCTTCCCTCCTTTTCCTCCTCCCCCCTCCGTCCCTTCCCCGTCCCCCTCCCTCACCCACCTCCTAAGGTAAGGGCTGCTCTCGGGGTCGTTCTCCTTCACACTTCCCTGGGTTCTTATGGCGTCCCTTAGGCTGGACCCGATGCGTGTTGGGCTACTGAAGGCCGGGGAGGGAGCGGGAGGGTGGAGGGGTAAGAGGGAGAGAGGGAGGGTGAAGGGGTAGACGAGAGAGAGGGAGGGAGGGATAGGGAGAGAGGGAGGGAGGGATAGGGAGATAATTAGGGATAAGGAGAGAGGGAGGGAGTGGGGGAGAAGGAGGGAGAGGGAGAGAGAGAGAGCGGAAGGGTACAGGAGAGAAAGAGAGAGAGCGAGCGGTAGAATGGAGGGGTAAGGAGGGAGATGGAGAAGGGATCAGGGGACAGGGAAGGTAGGAGAGAGGGGAAATCAGGGAGAGAGAGATGGGGAGGGAGAAAGGGAGGGTAGAGAGAGGGGTAGGGAGAGAGAAGGACATAGAGGAAGAGGTAAGAGGGAGGGAGAGTGTGGCACAGCGAGGGAGGGAGAGTAATAGAGGAAAAGAGGTAGGGAATGGGAGAGAGGCAAGGAGGGGGGCAAAAGGAGAGCGAAAGAGGAGGAAGGATAAGGAAGAAGAGATAAAAGGGTGAGTGAGGGACAGAGAAGGAGAGGGGAGGACAGGGAGAAGAAGGGGGTAAAAGAGACAGGGAGGGAGAGATAAGATAGACAAGATTATTACGTTACGTTTTTGCTCGAAATGAGGCACAACGACCAGTAATGGACAGACCAAAACAGCGCCATAAAGAAACGGTCATAATTTTCTCTTTTTTGCTCCAATTTTCTCTCTCGCGCGCGCGCAAATTACCGCAAACTCATAAATAAATAAGATCAATATTTCCTGCAAAGTAATATTACTAATCGTGTTTTATTCATTACTCTTCTTTTTATATACACTTCTTTATACGATCGGTCCCTCATATAAATCCACCGTTATAATCCTGAAATGTTTTATGTGAATAACGTTAAGATCAATATTTCCCACAAAGTAACATTACCAATCGTGTTTTACTCATTACTGTTTCTATTTATTTATTTATATACCCCCCCCCCCCTCTCCTTCATTACACGAGCGGTCTCTCCTACAAACCCCACCGTTATAAACCTGAAATGTTTACGTCAATAGTGTTTCTCAGAAAGGCCTCACACGTACTGTCTCTCTCTCGCTTCTTGGCGCAGCTCGAACAATAAGACTCGACAGCACGAACGTATTTTAACACGTGAATTAATAGAGATTTAATCGACGTAATAACTAGGCGGCCGGCGGAGGGAGAGGACCCGTCTAAGGGTGATGGCAAGGATGAGAGACTCGTTGTGAAGGGTTGTTAGCAAAGGGGGTTTGATGGTGGGGGTGTGGGGGGAGGGGTTTAGGGTGTGGGGGGAGGGGGTTTAGGGGTGGGGGGAGGGGTTTAGGGTGTTGGGGGAGGGGTTTAGAGTAATGGGGGAGGTGTTTAGGGTGTTGGGGGAGGGGTTTAGGGTGTGGGGGGAGGGGTTTAGGGTGTGGGGGGAGGGGCTTAGGGTGTGGGGGGGCGTGTTTAGGGTGTTGGGGCGTGGTTTAGGGTGTTGGAATGGCTTAAGGTGTTAGAGGGGTTGGGGGCGTGGTTTAGGGTGTTGGAATGGCTTAAGGTGTTAGAGGGGTTGGGGGCGTGGTTTAGGGTGTTGGAATGGCTTAAGGTGTTAGAGGGGTTGGCTGCTTAGTTGCGCTGATCGAGCTGTTGAAGGCGGTTCTGAGTGTGCTGGTTTGGGACTATGATGAGTGGGAGAGGAAGGGAGGGAGAGTGGGAGAGGAGGGGAAGAGGGAAGGGGGGAGTGGGAGAGGAGGGGAAGAGGGAGGGAGGGAGGAGGGAGAGTGGGAGAGGGAGGGAGGCAGGCAAGGGCAAGTGGAATATTTGCTTGACAGAATAGTTTGAAAGAGGGTTGTTTGATACATACATACATATATATATATATATATATATATATAGTATAT
>NC_051403.1:14517684-14525184 GCF_015228065.2 Penaeus monodon | reverse complement strand
TCCCTCTCTCTCTCTCTCTCTCTCTCTCTCTCTCTCTCTCTCTCTCTCTCTCTCTCTCTCTCTCTCTCTCTCTCTCTCTCTCTCTCCCCTTCTCCTATCCCCTCTTTTTGTTGGGTCCTCCCTGTTTTGAAATGCTGGGTGCACACGCCGCAGACTTTTCACACACGAAGTTGACCTGAGTCTCCTGAGTTAACAGAACCTGAACTGACTTCCAATAACAAGTCTTATATGGAATATTATTGTGTTAACATTATTCCAGCGTGGGATGTCACTACTTTAGTGTGATGCTGAGGTTATAATAAACTCAACATCTTTAAACAATATTCACTTTTTTTTTTCTTTTTTCTTTTTTTCAATGGATAGAAGTAAAGATGTATTTACCTGAGTATGCTCTGGGCTTTAAATTACCGTTTTGTTGAAATATGTTCTTTTTAAACAAAATTAATGTTCAGTGCTATGAATACCAGTGTAAGGTTGAGTCTTGTGACCAATAGCAATGTTGAAGAATTCGGTGTTTGATGCTAGCTAGTTGATCTCGGCAATTCCATTTTTTTCTTTCTTTCTTTCTCTCTTTCTTTCTTAGTTGTTCATTGATTTTAAGAGATGGTAGGCGATGGGTAAAAAAAATATTATCCCACGTTTATATTATTATTATTATTATTGTTGTTGTTATTTTACTGTTATCATCATCGTCATCATCATCATCATCATCATCATCATCATCATCATCATCGTCATCATCATCATCATCGTCATCGTCATCATCATCATCATCATCATCATCATCATCATCATCATCATCATCATCATCATCATCATCATCATCATCATCATCATCATTCATCATCATCATCATCTTGGTAAAACATATTAAGAACCACACTAAAGAAAACTCGAAAATTATACCACCAAATGTGTCAGCGCAGGTCAAAACACAGCTAAGAGAGAAATAGAAGATAGAAAGCATATTAACTGAGCTCGTAAACTTATCAGGAGTCGGAGACGTTATAATCTCTGAAGGCAATTTACTCCAAAACCTAAAAAATAGCAATAAAGAAACATAAAGAAAACTGAGATGTAGACGATCGACTTACATCAAATGTCATTGAATTGGAGGCTTTAGAACTCTTAGTTACTCTTGCAAGTTGATAAAAATCTGGTAGAAACTTATGGGCGGGATATGAATTATCGATTACAGTCTTGTATAAGGCTGAAAGAGTCCCAATCCTATGATGCCAGTGTGCAGATCTCAATCAGACAAGAGAAAATAAATGCAATTAAAAGAACGATCAATCAGTCTTAAGTGTGGCTCTGCAGCAGATAACCACAAGGGAGAACAGTACTCGGAAGGAGACGACGAGTAATATAAATATCATCATCTTCAAACAACTTAATAGCAAATGATATATAAAAATAAGGCTTATTACCATGTCTCTCCTTATGTGGGCACGGTGTGTGACCATTTTAACAACATGCAGGCAAAAATCCGGCAGGTCGACACCGGGTCTTGAGCGCAAGGCCGTCGACGCCAGTGCTCCCTCGACATTAGCCATCCAGCCACTACTTCTGTTCTCTGTTTAGTAACCTGATATATTGTAGATGCGCTGTGAGGCCAAGAGGTATATTTTTGCTTGTAGTGTGTGGTTAGAATTCCAAGCGATGATGTGTTTGATGGGAAAATTGGTCGTAGTGACCGCCTGGTTTATAGAGATATCGAGATGCACGATTTTGAAATTGCCAGATTGGTATAATAACATTGATGGGAGTTCGTAGTGTCAACGTGATAATGGTATTTAAGTGAACGCAACGATATGCACTTTCTACATGAGGAGGGCGACATGGGTAGCTAATATACACTTGTAAACCAATCAGATTTGAACATCCCCTTTCAAGAGGTACACTATTATGGACACCTTAAAGATAAGCGTTATCAGTCTGTATCATTGGGAGAGACTTTTGTTCCGATTCAACTTGTTATAGACGCTGTTTATATAGCGAACTGTCAATAAGAGTCTTCGGTCTTCTAATGGGACTCTTTGTCTATGAGTAAGGTCTGTTGTTGAAACGGAGTGTCTTCGAGGTTTCTCAGAATCAAAGTTCGTCATAATTAGATACACATACAGGGTATATAAAGGTTTTATCTGAATATGTGTAGCAGAGACGAACTAAATCTTCGATTAAGAAGACTTAATATATTTATTGAAAGCTAAATAAAGTCAATGCATTAGTTCCTTGTCAGCTGACTCATAGTAGGGATAACAATAGACAGAAGAATCCTCGCAGTGAAAACACAGGATCGAAAATGAAGTAAGCCTTGATACGCGGGTTGCATTGCATCTGCACAGTAGCTATTAGCCCAGACTGCAAGGTGCGTGTGTGTGTGCGTTGATCTTGATAGGAAGACCGGCGCGCATTCAGCAGGGTCTCGAGAACACGGCCCGTGATATAATGGTAACAGGGGAAGTTAGAAAGAGTTGCAACGTTGCAGTGGCAAGAGGGAGGGGGGAGAGGGGAGAGATGGAGGTAGAAAAACAGGAGAAAGAGGGAGGTTGGAGAGAGGGGGGGAGAAAGAGAGAGAGAGGAGGGGGGTGGGAAAATGTGGGGGAAAAAGAGGGGGGGACAGGGGAGAAGAGGGGGGGGGAAAAAAGAGAGAGGGGGGGGGGAAAGAGAGAGAGAGGAGGGGAGAAAAAGAGAGAGAGGTGGGGAGAAAGAGAGAGAGGTGTGGAGAAAGAGAGAAGGGAGGGAGAAAGAGAGAGAGAGGTGGGGAGGGAAAAAGAGAGAAAAGGTGGGGGGGGAAAGGAGAGAGGGGGGGAGAAAAAGAGAGAGGGGGGGGGGGAGAAAGAGGGGAGGGAGAGAGGAGAGAGAGAAAAAGGGGAGAAAAAGAAAGAAAGAGATAAAAAAGAGAGAGGGGAAAAAGAGGAAAGAGAGAGAGAAAAAGAGGAAAAAGAAGGGAGAAAGAGGAGAATAAGGGGGGAGAGAAAAGAGGGGAGAGGGGAGAGAGTGGGGGGGGGGGGGGGGGGCAAAATGGTAATAAAATGTAGAAAACATTACTAAAAAGGCCTTTAAAAGAATCCTATTTAAGGTTTGGTTTGTTTAAAAATTAAATTTTTATATTTTTTTCCCCTCTTACTGTTTTGATCCATTAAATGAAGGCTTAAAAAAGGATATGTATTTAAAATATAATATTATATTATATATAATTTTATATTTATATAATTAATATAAATTATTTCCTTTTAACCCAAATACTTTAAAATTAAGTTTTCCCGATAATTTAAAGGTTTTTTTAAAGTTGAAAAACCCGGGTTTGCCTAAAATTTTGGGGCCCATTTTAGGTTTTTCCAGTTATGGTGTTGGGGCCCATGGGATATGCTAAAGATTTGGAAACCCCGGGCTTTTTTCTATTTAAAATTGTTCTGAAAAAATGTAGATAAAAAATCCCCTTTAATTTTTTTTTAGTATTCATTTGAAAAAACCTTTTCCAAGGGAGTCGGGAACTAGGCCAACTAAAAATTTCAAAAAGTTTGTGGGTTTGGGGTTTTTTGCAACAGAAATTTCCCGGTGGATATTTAGAAACTCGAAAACCAGGTTTGAGAAATTTTTGTTTATTTTTTATGATAAACATTATTATTGTTGTTTTTATTATTGTTGTTGTTTTTGTTAAATTTAATTTTTTTTTTTTGGGGGGGGGGTTGAGAATTTTATGCATTTTCTTTACAATTTGGAAACAAATAAACCCCACACAACCCCAAAACCCCACAACACAACACCACACACACACAACACACCCACACACACACACACACACACCCCCACCCCACAAAACCCCAAAAAACCAAACCCCACCTTTGCCCCTCCCCTCCCTCCCCATACTCTACCCCTTTACCTTTCTTCACCCCCCCCGTCTTTGGGGAGATAAAAAATCAACCGATTCTTTTTCCCCGGGTTCCCTACTTCCCCGCCCGGGTTTAATTTTTTTCTTATGAAGACTCAGGGTAGCTCGGCACGTTGGAGCGCCCCGCGATAAAAGGGGTTTTTTATAGCACTTTGACAGGAAATTTTGAACCCGCCCGGGTCTGTTTTGCAATGAAACTGGGCTCCCGGCCCGGGGGAAAAACGGGGGTACCTTTTTTTCAAATCCGGGGTTTTATGCTCTTGGTAGGGGTTTTTTTCTTTTTCTTTCTCCTTTTTCTTTCCTTTTTCTCTTTTCCTCTCCCTTCTCCTTTCTCCTTTTTCTCTTTTTTCTTTTGTCTTCCTTTCTCTTTGTCCCCTTTTCCCGTCTGTCCTTCTTCTTCCCTTTCTCCCCTTTTTCCCTTTCTCCTTCCTCTCTCTTCTCTTTTCTTCCCCTCCTCTCTCTCTCCTCTCTTCTCTTGGGCTCTTTCTCTCCTCTCCTTTTCTCTTCCCGTTTTTTCTGTTTTTTTTCTCTGTTTTTTCGTTTCTCTGCTCTCTTCTCTGTTTTTCTGTGTTCTGTCTGTTCCTTTTCCTTCTCTCTCTCTTCTTCTCTTTTCTCCCTCTTCTCTCTCTCTCTTCTCTCCTCCCTTTTTTTTCCTCCCCTCTCCTCTCCCTCTCTTCCTCTTTCCCTCTCCCTCCTCTTTCCTTTTTTCTCCTTTCGCCTTTTTTCTTTTCTCTTTCTCTCCCCTCTCTTTTTCTCTCTCCTCTCCTCTCTCTTTCTTTCTCCCTTTCCCTCTCTCTCCTTTATTTCCTCTTCCCCCCCATTTTTTTCTCCTCCTCCTCTCTCCCCCTCTTCCCTCTCCTCGCTCGCCTTCCCTCTTTTCCCCTCTTTTCTCTTTTTTCTCTCTCCTTTCTCGGCTCTTTTCTTTTCTCCTTTTTCTCCTTTTTCTCTCTCTCTCTAATTTGCTTTCTCCTCTCTCTCTCTCCTTCCTCTCTCTCTCTCTCTCTTTCTCCTTTTTCTCTCCTTCTCTCTCTCTCTCCTCCTTCGGGCTCTCTCTCTCTCTTTTTTTCTCTCTCTTTTTTTTTCTCTCTCTCTTTTTCCCCTTTTCTTTTCTCTCTCTCTCTCTTTTCCTCTTTCTCTTCTCTTTCTCTCTCTCTTCTCTTTTCTCTCTTCTTCCCCTCTCTCTCTCCTTCCTCCCTCTCCTCTCTCCTCTCCCTGTTTCCTCTCTTCTCCTCTCTCACGTTTCTCTCTCCCCTTTTCCCTCTCTCTCTCCCCCTCCCTCTCCCTTCTCTCCTCTCTCTCCTCTCTCTCATCTCTCCTCTCTTCTCCCTCTCCTTCTTCTCTCCTCTCTCTCTCTCTCCCCTTTCTCCCCCCCTCTCTCTTCTTCTCTGTTGTCCTTCCCGTAACAAAAAGTGTTTTGTTTTTAAATTTTAAAATGATCACTGGAATTTTCAAATTTTTTTAAAAATTTTTTTCCCCAAACCAGTTTTAAAATTTAAAAAGGGCGTATGTATTTTTCCCGTGCAGAAAGGGGCGTATGTATTGTGCTATTTGGTCGTACACAGGGAAAAACCCCAAAACCAAAAAACACGCCGCACACAAACACATCACACACCACCACCCCCACCACACAACAAACACACACACCCCAACCCCAACACACACACACACACACAACACACACACACACACAACATACACACAACCCCACACACAAACAAAAACACACACCACCCTCCCCCCCCTTCCCTCCCACCAAACCCCCCCCCCCTCCCCCTCCCCCCCTAATCCCTCCCTCCCTCCCCCCCCCCCCCTCCCTCCCTCCCTCCCTCCTTCGTTAAAACAAAGCCATAATCTCCCCCACCTCCTCCTCCTCCCCCTCCTCTTCCCTTCTCAATCCCACCGGCCCTAAGGACCCACGGGCAAAAAATCCCCCCAAACCCAAAAAAAAATAGGATTTAATAAACGCCTTGCCCCCCGGGGGCGGGAACCAGGGGGAGGAGGAGGAGAGGGGGAGGGGAAGGGCGAGGGGGAGGAGGGGGACGAGGGGGAGGAGGAGGACGAGGGGGGGGGGAGGAGGACGAGGGGGAGGAGGAGGACGAGGGGGGGGAGGGAAGAGGGCGAGGAGGACGAGGGCGAGGAGGGACGAGGGGGGAAAGGGAGGAGGGAGGAGGGGGGAGGGGGGAGGGGAGGGGAGAAAGGGGAAGGAAAAGGGGGAGGGGGGAGGGAGGAGGGGAGGGGGAAGGAGGAGAAGAAGAAAGAGGGGGAAAAAAAGAAGAAAAAAAGGAGGGAAGAAAAAAAGGGGGAAAAAGAAGGGAAAGGGGGAAAGGAAAAAAGGGGGGGAAAAGAAGGAAAAGGGAAAAGGGGGGAAAGGGGGAAAGGGGGAGGAAGGGGGAAGGAAGGGGGAAGTAAAAAAGGAGGAGGAAGAAAGAAGGGGAAAGGGGGAAGAAAAGGGGGAGGAAAAAAGAAGGAGGAGGGGAAAAGGGGGAGGAAAAGGGAAAGGGGGAAAAGGGGAAAAAGGAGGAGGAGAAAAAGGGAAGGGGGGAAGGGAGGAGAGGAAGGGGGAGGAAAAGGGGAAGGGAGGGGGAGGAAATAAAAAAAGGAGGAAGAAGGAGGGAGGAGGGAGGGGGAAAAGGAGGGGGAGGAGGAGGAGGGAGGGGGGAGGGGGGGAGGAGGGAGGGAAAAAGGGGGAGGAGGAGGGGAGGAGGAGGATTTGGGAGGGGGAATTAATGGGGGGGAAGGGGGCGATTCTTTTCCCGGGGTGGGGGGGGTAGGGGGGAAGGGAGGGGGGGGGAGGGGGGGAAGGGGGGAGGGGGGGGGGGGGAGGGGAATGGGGGGGGGGGGGGGGGGGGGTTTGGGGGGGGGGGGGAAAAAGGGTAAAGGGGAAAAAAGGGTTGGGGGGGGGGAAAAAATTTTTTTTTTCGGGGGTTGGGAATTTGGGGGCCCCGTCCTTTTTTTTTCCTTTGGAATCTTGGTTGTGGTCTTCCCCCCCCGCCTTCCACCCCGGGGTTTTTCCCCCCTCTTTTGGATTATTTTCGGGGGGGGTCGGGGTTTAAAATTCTTCCCTTTTTTCCTTCCTCCTTTTCCTTTTTTCCCCCTTTTTTTTTTCCCCCCATTTTCTCCCCCCCTCCTCCTTCCCCTCCCCCTTTCCCCCTTCCCCCTCTCCCTTTACCCCTTTTCCTCCCCTTCCTCTTTTCTTTTGTTGCTTGCCCCTTTTTTTTCTTTTATTTATTTCCATATTTACCCCCCCTTTTTAATTTTTTTTTCCCCCCTTTTTTTTATATTTTTTTATTTCCTTTAATTTTTATTTAAATTATTTTTTTTTTCCCGGGGGGTTTTTTTTTCTTTTTTTGTATCGTTTTAAATTTTTTCATTTTTTTCCTTTTTTTATTATTTTTTTATGTTCCCTTTTTTTTTAAAATTTTGGTTTGATTTTATTTTTATTTTTCTTTATTTTTATTTACCGGGTTTTTTTTTTTTAGCGTTTTTATACAAAACTTTTCCGATTTTTTTTATTTTTGTTTTTTTTTTTTTTTTAAAACCCCCCTTAATTTTTTTTCCTTTTTTTGGGTTGGTAAATTTTTTTTTTAAAATCGTTTTTTTTTTTC
>NC_051403.1:14510816-14513316 GCF_015228065.2 Penaeus monodon | reverse complement strand
TAGGAGAAAATTACAGCTCAAAATCTCCGTGGAAGAGGCGTGTGAGCGAGATAATCGTCGCATGTAATGGCCGCCGCGTTTCCAAGGGCGATTTTTCCCTCTTATTTCTCGTTCTTTTTTCTTTACCGCAGTGTCGCATTTGTGGGGCTGATGAATGGGCCTCATTTCTCCCCGTCGGAGCTGGGTAGGGAGGGGGGAAGGAGGTAGGACGAGAGGGGAAGGGGAGAGGGAGACGCGGAGAGGATTGAGGGAGAGAGGGAGGGGGAGGAGGAAAGAAAGATAGATAGAGAGAGAGAGAGGAGGGAGAGGCAAGAGGAGAAGAAGATGAGAGAGAGAAGAGAGAGAGACAGAGATAGAGACAGAGGCAGAGACAGAAAAACAGAGAAACAGAACGAGAAAAGAGAACAAGCGAGAGAGCAGGAAAGGGGGGGGGGCGTCTCTCCGTCTTCCTTCAGGATCCTCCGTCCTCGGGTATTCATCCCGAGGGACACGCGCGTCGTCGGCGCCTTCGTTCTGCTCATCCAAGTATCATTATCATGTTGGTATTAACGATGTATGAACAGCTTTGGTTATAATTCGTGGTTTTATGGGTGGTTGGGTTATCTCACCATGGGCGGAGGGAGGCATGGGCGGATGTGGCGGGGGCGTGGTTATGAGTTATTGGCGTGAATGTAATGCAAGCAGGTGATGGCCGGTGGGCGGTGGGATGGGCGGGGGAGAAAGGGGAAGGTGGGGGGAGGGTTGTCTACAATGGTAGGCGTCTTAGAGTTTTGTTCGTCATTTACGCAACAAGACATTTTAACGATGAAGGTGATGGTAGGGATTATGTTGATAATGAGGAATGTGACGATCATGATGTTGATTATAGATATGATAATAAAAGATCACTTTGATAATAAGATGAACGATGCTACAACGAATACAAATGATGATGAAGTATTGGTAAGAAGAACTATAATGATAATGAAGAAAATGCTGACGAATATGATAATAATGATGGTGATGACGTTGATAGTGAGTGTTAGTGATGACAACGATCGTAATGTTAACCAAGAATCCAACAAAATTTTGATTTTTCTTAGACATCGATGTACACTTTTTTTTTTTTTTTTATCTTTGTCCTCTCCTCTTCGCTGTTTTTTTTTCCTGATATTCATTTATTATCAGTTCCTGTTCCTCTCGTTCTTTCTTTTGTTTTATCGTCTGTCTTCTCTTTATCGTCTGCTTATTTTCCTTTATTTTTCTCTTATCTTTCCAAAGTCTGTACATAGAAGTTTTTAATGTATCCTTTCAACACTTTTTTTTATTCCTTTAATATTGTATATGTATCAGTTTTATGTTTTTTTTTTTTCAATTTTCGCTATTTATGTTTTATTTTCTTTATTGGATTATCAAGATAATTAAATGCTCTGAACTGTTCCTATTCTTTTTCTAATTCTTTTTCTTCGTCCTCCTCCTCTTCCTCCTCTTTTTCTTCTTTCTTTAATTCCTTTTATTCTGTCTCTCTCCTCCTCCTCTACTTTTTCTTCATCTTCTTCTTTTTTCCAATTCCTCTTACTCTATCTCCTCCTCCTCCTCCTCCTTCTCCTCCTCTTCTTCTTTTTTCCAATTCCTTTTACTGACCTCCTCTTCCTCCTTTTTCTCCTCCTCTTTTCTGCTCTTCCTCCTCCTCGTCCTTTTCCTCTTCCTCCTCCTTCTTTTCTTCTTCCTCCTCCTCCTCCTCCTTCTTTTCCTTCTCCTCCTTCCCCCTCCCTCTCCCCCGTTTCCTCTCGTAGCCCGTACCCTCTCCGTGTTTACCTTGTTAGTCCGACTCTATAAATATTTAACACCTCGCCATGCCATGCACCATGCACATGAGTCCCCGCCCACTGCAGGTCTCTCTCATGGCGACCATCTGTCAGTAAGGAACCATTTATTCAAGTTTGTTTATTTCTCTCCTTCGCTCTCTCTCTCTTCCCTCCTCGCCTGTTCATCTCGTTTATTTCTTTCTGTTCTATTTCTGGTTTTCTTTTTTTTTATCTTGTTTTTTTTTTTCTTTTCCGTTCTGTGTCGTTCTTTCTCTCTCTCTTTCGTTTTTTTTCCATGATCTCTGCTTCTCTCTCTCTCTCTCTCTCTCTCTCTCTCTCTCTCTCTCTCTCTCTCTCTCTCTCTCTCTCTCTCTCTCTCTCTCTCTCTCTCTCCTCTCTCTCTCTCTCTCTCTCTCTCTCTCTCTCTCTCTCTCTCTCTCTGTCGCCTTCTCTTTCCTTCCCCCCTTCCTTCCCTTACTTCCTCCCCCTCTCCCTCTCCCTTCTTCCCTCCCTCCCTCCCTCCCTCCTCCCTATCGCTCATTCTTTATCTTAACATATTTTACAAACCTTTTTTCTATCAATTCCAAGAAAAAAACAATCGTTAGTGATGCAGAGATTTGCCTTCATGCTAATTTAAGCGCTATAAATCAAGTGAGTTTGGAAACAAAGGCCAAATTTCGGACATAAATTGTGAGCAGATACCGTAGATATGT
>NC_051403.1:14500816-14508316 GCF_015228065.2 Penaeus monodon | reverse complement strand
ATATATAACAAAACTCGTACAAAACGAAACATGGATTACCACACCGTACACAATTTCTTCTGGGAACGAAGCACATACCCTCCCTACACTGAATTTAAGGAAGGGAGAAGGACCCACACTTTATGTGGCGCGGGGCGAAACCTCTGTACACTTCGACCGATTATTATTTCACTTCCCAACACGCTGCTGGAGACACTTATTGTAAGATATTACCGAGTGGGTTGTTTATGGCACGAAATAGATTCCCTGCAGATGCCCTCGACTGTGGGGATAAAGAGGGGATGTTGCTGGAGTGTTGTATATGTGTGTGATGTTTTTTTTTTTTTTTTTTTTTTTTTTTTTTTGTCTTTTTTAGTCGTTTGTGATTTTAGAAAAAGTGTATATCGATTTTTTTTGTTTTGGGTTTTGTTTTCCTTTTTTTTCTTTCTTTCTTGCTTTTTCTTTCTTTCTTTATTTTTTCTTTCTTTTTCTTTTCTTTCATTCTTTTTTTTTTTTGAGTATTGAGTATAGTTATTCTTTGCATTAGAGGTAAACATCCTTACTTTTTTTTTCATTTACAACAGTTTTTTCTACGAATTTGCATATATCGGCATGTGTTTTATCTAAATTTTACACCCGGCTTTATCATTTCTTATTATTACAAGGGGACAGGTTTGTTCAAGTACTTTACAAGGACGAAGATGTATTCAGATGCATTCATGCTGAGATAACAATTGCTCTTCACTTCAGTGTTGTGACATACACTTTTTTTTAAGGTTTTCTGTGTGTGTGTAAAGTGCTTATAATATTTTTTTACTTTTTTGTTGTCTGGAGAATTGTGATGTTATTCGTTTATTTATTTGTTTGTTTATTCATTCATTCATTCATTCACTTCTATTTACTTTTTAGTTTGTAAGATACTTGTAATATCCTTTTTTTTCTTTTTTTTTTTCTTTTTCTTTTTCTTTTAATTCTTTTTCTTCTTCTTATAGTAAGATTCTTATTTTTCATCTTTTCTTTTTATTTGGTTTACAGTGTTATCTTTTTTCACCTTTTCTGTTTGCAAGATGATTGTATGTGTTGAAATAGACCTTTGACTTACAAGGAACCTCAAGTACATCATATCCATGTTGGAATGTTTATGAAAGCAAAAACCCACCTGCGTTTTGCTACGCGTTAAGTTTTATGTGTGGAACCTTTTACCCTTGTTGTCAAAGGCGCTTTAAATGGGTAGAGACGGTGCTGTGGTCTTAGGTGGTGTTGCGTGAGGAGAATTGAAGAAAAAGGGAAATTGATATTTTTTAATGGCCTTGTTGAATCTGGTTTTCAAAGGAATGTGTAAGGTGTGTGTGTGTGTGTTTTATTATTGGTAAGGGTTAGATACGAAAAAAAATGTGTAGTGATATGTAGTCTGAATGTTAAATGTTGGTTTTGGTGATGTACTCATGCGAACAATCGAGATCCTTACCCCCCTCACCCTCCTCTTTTTCCTTCGTTTATTCCAAGCTTATCCTCCCCCCCCCCTTCTCCCCATCCCCCACCCACGGGGCTTGACCTGCTATTAGTTCTGTGGTTTACTTTCATTCCAGAGAGACGCAGGATATATATATATATATTTTTTTCCTCTTTTCTCTCATTCCTTTCTTCTTCTTTTCCCTTTCTCTCCACCTTTCCACTGTTTTTCTTCTACTTCTCTCATTTCCTTTTTCTCGCTTCTCTCTTTCTCTTCTTCTCCTTGTCTTTTTTTCCCTGTCCCACTTCCCCCTCTCTTCTTCTAACACTTCTCTCGTTCTCCCTCTCTCCCTGCATCCTGCCTTCCTCTCCTCTTCTCTCGTTCTCCCTCTCTCCCTTTCTCCCTCTTCCCCTCCCCCTTTTTCTTCTTGCGTTCACATCCCCTCTTCTTTAATTCCCCTCGTCTCTCTCCTCCCGACCCCCCCCCCTTTCTCCTCCCTCCATCGCCCCAATCCCCTTCCCTCCCTGCCTCTCCCCTCCTCCCCTCCCTACTCCTCTCTCTCCCCTCCCTACTTCTCTCTCCCCTCCCTACTTCTCTCCCCTCCCTACTTCTCTCTCTCCCCTCCCTACCTACCTCTGACCCCTTAACCCCCCCCCTCCCACCTCCACCCCACTTATTCCTTATCCCCTTCAACCTAACCCTTTCCCCTCTCTACGTGTTCCTTACCCTCTTCCCTACCCCTTCCCTCCCCACTTAACCCCTATCCTCTCCTTTCCTCCCCTTCTCCCCTCCTCCTCCCCTCATCCATCTCCCACCCTCCCCTCACCCTTACCCCCTCCATCTCCCTCCTCACCCCCCATCTCCCTCCATCTCCTTTACCCCCCATCTCCCTCTCCCTCCATCTCCCTCCTCACCCCCCTCCCACCCACCCCCATCTCCCTCCTCACCCCCCATCTCCCTCCCCACCCTTACCCCCATGACTTGCACGCGTCAGGGCGCCGTAACGAGGCGGCCGCCCCCCCCCCCCCTCGTGCCACTCCGCTGTTATCGGGAGGCGATCCCGACGCCTGTTTATTTCCTTTGTCAGGTCGTCGGCGAGCTGGTTAGCGGGCTGTCAGGGAGGTGTCGGCCACGGCTCCGCGTCTCGCTCCTTCTGATGATTCTTCTTCTGCTTCTTATTCTTCTTCGTCTGCTTCTTATTCTTCTTCTTATTCTGCTTTTTCTTTTCCTTCTTCTGCTTCTTTTTCTTCTTCTTTTTCTTCTTTTACTTTTTCTTCTTCTTCTTCTTCTTCTTCTTATTGTTATTATTATTATTATTATTATTATTATTATTATTATTATTTCTTCTTCATCTGCTGCTTCTTCTTTTCTTCTTCTTTTTTCTATTTTTATTCTTATTGTTTCCTTCTCTTTCTTCGGTTTCTGCTTATTAATTGCTTATCATCATCATCGTCATCGTCATCGTCATCATCTCATTATTCGAGTTCTTTTTCGTCCTTTTTCCCTTTCTTATGCCTTTTCTTTATTTCTGTCTTTCCAATCTTATTCTTGTTTTCTTCTTCCATTTTCTCTTCTCCCACATTTTTTTCGTTTCCTTTTTTCCTCTGCCTCGAGTGTATTTTATTTTATTTCATCCTATTTGTCTTCTCTCTTATTATTTCTGTTTATTAGTTTGTTTGTTTTTTTCTCATTGTAACTTTTGCCTCCTGCCTTTAGCTTGAGATTCTTTAAGAAAAAGATAAATAAAAAAATGAGAATTAGGTAGATTTCAATTAAGGTAAAAATGCGTAAGTCCTGCCCCTTTAGATAGGGAAATTTACAAAAAAAAAAAAAAAAAGAAGCTCTGTAAATAATGATAAAAAGAGGGAAGAATAGCAGTAAAAAAGAGAATAAGACATTTAAGAATCCTGTAAATTTTATATTCAAAATTAGAAGAAAAATAAAAAAAGGGGGGGGGGAGGGGGACTTGATGTTTCGAAGTTGGGGCTGCTTCGTTTTCTGCAAGTCACGTTCCTCTCTTTTGTCTAACGCATTTTTCCCGTTTACTTGTATTAATTTTCCCCCTCTTCCCCCTTTCTTAACTCCTTTCTTCAGAAATGTTCCTCTTAACTTCTTTCTCCCTTCCCCCCCCTCTGTATCCCTTCCCCATCTTCTTAATTCCTCTCTCCCTTTCCCCCATCTCTTTAATTCTTTTCTCCCTTTCCTCATCTCCCCTTTCCCCATAACCATTCCTTTCTCTTTCCCCCTTTTATCCAACCTCCTTTCCCTATTCCTTCTCCAAAGAAGTTCCTCCCAGTAGAATTTTTCCTGGAGTGTTTACAAAGGTGGTTTTAAGAAGTTTATCGTTGAAATTAACCTTTTTTTTTTAGGGGGGGGGGGAGCCATGGCATCTCTCTTTTTTTCTTCTTTTTTCTTCTTTTCTTTTTTATTCTTTTTCTTTTTGTTCTAATCGGTCATGATTTTTAAGAAGCGTTATTACTCGTCTTGAACGTTGATTGGTAGGTGGTTTGCGGGTACTTATTACGTGATTGATTTCACTCCCGGTGATTATTCTGATCTGATCTTGCTCCGGTATGGTTATTGAATATCATGTTTTTTTTTTTTTCTTCTTTTTTTTACTTCTCTTTCTTTCTGTGCGTCTCTGTCTTATTCTCTTTGTTTCTCACGTTCTCTTTCTTTTATTCTCGTTCTTTCTCATATTCTCTTCTCTCTCTCTCTCTCTCTCTCTCTCTCTCTCTCTCTCTCTCTCTCTCTCTCTCTCTCTCTCTCTCTCTCTCCCCTCTCTCTCTCTCTCTCTCTCTCTCTCTCTCTCTCTTTCCTCTCCTCTCTCTCTCCTCTTTCCCTCTCTCTCTCTCTCTCTCCTCTCTCTCTCCCCCTCCCTCTCTCCTCTCTCCCCTCTCCCTCTCTCCCCTCTCCCTCTCTCTCTCCTCTCCCTCTCTCTCTCCTCTCTCCTCTCTCTCTCCTCTCTTCTCTCTCTCCCCTCTTCCTCTCTCCTCTCCCCCTCTCCTCTCTCTCCCTCTCCCCTCTCTCCCCTCTCTCTCTCCCTCTCTCTCTCTCTCTCTCTCTCTCTCTCTCTCTCCTTCTCCTCCTTCTCTCATTCTCGCCATCTCTTCCTCCCTTTCTCTCTCCCTCTCCCTTTTTTCTCACGCACTATTAGAGCGACAACGTAAACAGGAACGACCCCGTAAGTGTGAGGTGTTTCTTAGTGCCTCGATAATGGCCACAGAGCTTGCTTGTGTTGCCAGTTTTGTGACGCCGGAGTGTGGCCAGGGTGACGAGTGCGTTGTTGGGAGAAGGGGGGGGGGGAGGGGGTGTTACTTGGTGCGTTAGGGGGAGAGGGGGAAAGCGGCGGAGAGGTTAGTGTGTTTGTATGATTGTGCGTGAGTGAATGTGCATGTGTGTTGGGGTGTGTGTGGGTGGGTGTTGGGGGGGGGAAGGGGATCGTTAATGTTGGGTTGTGTGTGTGTGTTTGTTTGTTTGTTTGTGTTTGTGTTTGTTTGTTTGTTTGACGGTTTGCATGCGGATGCATTTGTATGTACGTTATGTACGTCTTTGTATTTGCATGTACCTATTTTATCGATTCTATCATCCATATCCCTCAAAACATACACACAACATACAATAGTAACAAAATATAACAAGCATTAAACAGAGCCCCCAAAAGTACCCTCCTGAACCGCAGCTCAACCTAACAAGTATGGTACGTAAATAGACTCGTTCCTTGTGCGTACCAAAGAGATGCAGAGGTACCATTACGAGTGACTATCCGCGGAGAATACCAAGTACCAGGGATGGAAGTTGGCTTTCAGGATAGCGTGGAAAGTGATCGAAAGTTTGTACCTGGATTGATCTGGATAAATGTGAAGGTTGTTGTAAGAATAGTCTTTGTGGTATGAAAAGATACGTCATTTGGTGTTAAGAGAAAAAAAAGGATGACGATGAATACATAAACTTGACAATGGCTGAGAAGGATAGAGGGAAAAGGGATAGGTAGATAGATAGATGTTAATGTTACAGAAGTAAAAAGTATCGTTATCCAAATTATTAGCGAAATTTAAAGATACTGAAGTTGGGCATAAGAAAAAAAATGGATAAGGGTTCAGTTCAGATCCCGAGTGACTGGGATAAAAATGAAATTTGCTGATAAGGATAAAGGGAAAAGGCATAGATAGTTTATACTCAGAGAGAGAGAGAGAGAGAGAGAGAGAGAGAGAGAGAGAGAGAGAGAGAGAGAGAGAGAGAGAGAGAGAGAGAGAGAGAGAGAGAGAGAGAGAGAGAAGGAAAGAAGGCTAAGGATAAAGAGTTAGAACCTAATATATCTTGAATAAACATGAAAATATGCTGATTAGGGTAGAGTGAACAGGATAGATAGTTTATGCTTAAAGTGGTATAAAGAGATAGGCAATTTGGTGAAATAACCTGAAATAAAATGCTGATAAAGAGAGAGGGGATAGATGATCTATATTTTGACTGACATGAAAAAATACGTGACTTACTGAAAAGGAAAATAGGATAAGAAAAAAAAATAGATTAGAACCTAAAGTAACTTGGATAAACGTGAAAGGATAGGAGGAACCGAGCTGTCTATCCCTTCTCGAAGCCACTTACTTCTAAAAGCGCTATAGGCGATTTCTAAAACCTTTTAATGCGAGTTCTTTTAAGACGTTCCTTGCGACTGGCGTTGCGTGGGGGTGTAAGCTTCGTGTAAGATGTCTGTGTCTCTGTGTCTTGTCTTCGGGTGTGACGGTCTGTTTATTGCAGCTCTTGTCTTCGCTTTCTCTCTCTCTCTCTCTCTCTCTCTCTCTCTCTCTCTCTCTCTCTCTCTCTCTCTCTCTCTCTCTCTCTCTCTCTCTCTCTCTCTCTCTCTCTCTTCCCTCCCTCCTTACCTCCCTTTCTCCCTCATTCCCTCCCTCCCCCTTCCCCCCTCCCTCCCTTTCTCCCTCCTGCCTCCTCTCTGTTACTATTGCTGTTACTAATAATGTTATTATTTTTATTGTTATTAATATTTTACTTTTATTATTACTAGTGATGTTATTGTTATAAAATATGAATATTTTTTACTATGATAATAATAGCATCATTATTATTATTATAGTAGTGGTAATAATATCAGTAGTAGTAGTAGTAGTAGTTATAGTAGTAATAGTAGTAGTTATAGTAGTAGTAGTAGAAGTAGTAGTAGTAGTTATAGTAGTAATAGTAGTAGTTATAGTAGTAGTAGTAGTAGTAGAAGTAGTAACAGTTTAAAATGTTCATACGAACTTCGTCCACGCATCAAAGAACCAGGAGAATGAAAAAAAGGAACAAGGTTTTGCAATCCGGGGTTGCAACTGCAAGTGCTGAGACATTTCCCCCTCCCCGCGTGTTACTAGATCAGAGTAAATATTTATCTGGGGAAATATAAAGTCGCGTGATCGGTATCGTTACGTGTACTCTTCGACTTTTTTCTCTCCTTTTCTTTCGCTTTCTCTCTCTCTTTCTCCTTCGATGTCCGTTTGTCTGGATCTTTCTGTTTCTCTTTCGTTCTCTTTCTTTCTGTATCTCTCTCTCTCATTCTACCTGTATCTCTGTCTCTTTTTCGTTTTCTTTCTTTCTGTATAGCACTCTCTATCTATCTATCTCGTTTTATCTCTCTCTGTCTTTTTATTTCATTCTCTTTCTTTCTTTCTCTTTTTCTTTCGTTCTCTCTGTTTCTGTATATCTCTTTCTTCTCTCTCTCTCTCTCTCTCTCTCTCTCTCTCTCTCTCTCTCTCTCTCTCTCTCTCTCTCTCTCTCTCTCTCTCTCTCTCTCTCTCTCTCTCTCTCTCTCTCTCTCTCTCTTTCGTTCTCCTCTTTCTTTCTTTCTTTCGCTCTTACTCTTTTTCTCCTCTCCTCTCTTCTCCTCTCCTCCCCGTTCTTGCCCGCCCGAGAGACCCCTCAGCACGATGCGGTTTTTCGGACATCCATCATCGGTTTCCAATAGGGCAGTTAATTCGGATTTACACTGCCCTTTCCACCACTTTCGTGTTTTTTTTTTTTTTTTCTTTTATTTTATTATTTTTCCTCGTTTTCTGTGTTGTTGTTGTTGC
>NC_051403.1:14483316-14495816 GCF_015228065.2 Penaeus monodon | reverse complement strand
CATACGATATAAGATTATACAGTATCCGAATTATATGTTCGAGGAAAGTTACGCGAAGATACATTTAATTTTTTTTTATTAAGAGAAAAAACAATGCGAATAAACGATGCAGAATGATCGAGAATCGGTATTACATACGCGCTCAATTGCAATCGATGAGGCGTGAATGATAATATAGGCTGTGCGAGCGCTTCTCCTTGCATGGTAATAACGCTGGCGAGTAGAACGCCCTTTTTATTTGCTTATTTCTATTATTGTTATTATTATTATTATTATTATTATCATCATCATCATTATTTTTTTTACCATTATCATTGTTTTTTATTATTGTTGTTGTTATTATATTATTATTATTATTATTATTATTATTGCGAGGGCTTGTGATATGACGTCACTACTTATTTGAATATGTAATGGCCTCACCTCCTTGTCGGCCGCGTGATGACGTCACCAACTCGTCGTAATATGTAAATTATCGGGTGAATAATGAAGTCTTCTCTTTCTAGATGTATAAAGTCGTAAAGTAACTAAATGAAGTCACCGCCTCGTTGTCGGACGTGCGGTGCCGTCGATCGACCAGATGCCGGAAACTACCTCGTAATAGGCTCATTACACGTCATCGCGCCGCCGAAATCTGGTTCCTCCTGTGTCCGAGCTAGGCCTACCAAACCACTAATTAGGGCAAACCAGGGGCCTGTTCGGCTACCACTAATAGCGAGGACTATAATCATCCCATCAGCGGAATTGGCTTGTTAATGACGGCGATGATTGAGGATGATCGGTGTGTGTGTGTGTGTGTGTGTGTGTGTGTGTGTGTGTGTGTGTGTGTGTGTGTGTGTGTGTGTGTGTGTGTGTGTGTGTGTGTGTGTGTGTGTGTGTGTGTGTTTTCTTTGTTTGTTTGTTTGTTTGTGAGTATTCTTTGTGTGTTAGTGTGTACTTGTGTGTGTCTGTGCCAGTGTATGTTGTAAGGAAGACGTTTTATCATTTCTCTTTCTCCCTTCTTCATACCGTGGAACGTGGGGATAGTAAAATCTAAACAGTTTAAGTTAACAAAATTATTTTTACCCTGTTTTACCTCTGCGTACAGGTGAATAAGAATGAATTTATCATATACTTTTTATTGCTATTTTTTCTTAATGTCACCGTTATAAAGTGATGAGGATAAATGATAAGAATGGTAATGAATGAATGATGATGATGATAATAATAATAATAATGATAATAATAATAAAGGGAATACTAAAGATAATAATAATGGGAATAATAATAAGGAGAATATTGATAGTGATAATGATAATAAAAGGACACCTATTTCTTCAGCTTTACAAGGCAGGATCCGGTAAAATCATTAGGGTATGTCCAGTCGAGGAATTTGTCTTCTTGTCCGGATCTTTATTACCCGATAATCCAGACGTTGATGGCAGCCGGATGACGAAAGACGTAAATCTAGGCGCAGTTTGGGCGTTAATGACTTTCGCTCATGCCTGGAATTTGCGTGTTTTTTCAGCAAATTGTATTTTGATTGGGAGACGCGTCTCGTTTGTAGAATGAAGGTGTTTATGGTGTTGATAATGATGGAGACTAAGTGATGGTAATGGTAGATAATGATAGCAGTGATAATCATAATGATATTGATGATAATTTTAATGATGATAATGATAACTATCAGCGATAATGATGGTCATAGTAATAGCAGCAGAAGTAATTATATTAATAGTAATGATAATAGTAATAATAATAAGATAATAATTGTTATTACGAAGAGCAGAACAGAATCACAATTATCCTCGATTACGATAAGCGAAAGAATTTTTTTTGAAAACATGTGCAAGTACTTCCCTTGACAAGGTTTCGCCACGCAATGCCACACTTAACGAGCGCAAATAAGCGCAACATGATTTTGTACCCAAACACGAGCACACACATGCTAAGTGCCAAAAGGATCTTGGTGTTGTGTATGCTGATAAATTCGCTTTTAATTGCAGATAAGGAGTTTTATAACTTTCTTTTATGCACCAGCCATGTACCCTAAATTTCCTGTGCTCTTATTCAATGAAGGGCATAATGGTGCTGAATTTCCTGTGATACTAAGTATTTTAGACTGAAAAAAAATAATTTGATATGGTACTAAGATCCTGCACCGAAACACAGAAGCGTAGAATGTTTGATGGTACAAACAATCTTCCAGGAAAATACTTTATTGCACAGGATACTGAAAAGCTATTTTCCCATGATACTGAAATCTCCCTCGGAAACATTGAATTTCGCATGATACTATCCTCCAGAAAAAGCCCTGTATATCTCATGATACTGAAAAAAAAAGCTATTCTATATTCTCTGAAAAAAATCCACAACAGAAAACAATTGAATTCAAGAAGATACTCTCGAAAAAAAAAAAATCCACCACAGAAAACCTTATCACACATTTCCTTAGCACGTAAACACCATTTCAGCGTTTCCTCCCCCGTTGCTCTTTCCACACGCGAACTGAACCTTCTTAAGAGGCCATGAATCACGAACGCAAGACCACTGAGGAAAGGGGCAAAGCCTGCATAATTATGAGGGATCCTTAACCCTTCCCTCCTCCTTCTTCCTCATTCTTAAATCCCCTCCCTTCTCTTCTCCTCATCCTTAAATCCTCCCTCTTTCCCATCTAATCCCCTCCCCACTTTCCCTCACTCCCTCACCCCCTCCTCCCTTCCCTTCCCTTCTCTTCCCTCACCCTTACTTCCCTAAATTTCCCCCATAAATCAGGGAATTGTCAGACTTTCACTCGCCCTTTTGGCAGCGCGAGTCTCCCACCTGAGATCGGATGGTGCCGCTGTTGTTGTTGTTGTTGTTGTTGTTGTTGTTTTGTTGTTGTTGTTGTTGTTGTTTTTCATTGGATATTGTTGTTTCCTGTTGCTGTTGTTGTTTTTGTGTTTTGGGATCACATTGTGTTTTGTTTGTTGTTGCTTTGAGATCTGGTGTTGTTGTTGGTGGTGGTGCATTTATTTATTTGGGTGTACATGATCTCTATCTTTTATTTTTATGTGAAGTCTCTCTCGTTTATTTTAGTTTCGCTTTTGTTATCTTCTTCACATTTCTCTCTCTCTCTCTCTCTCTCTCTCTCTCGCTCGCTCGCTCGCTCTCGCTCTCTTTCCCCTCATCCCCCCCCCCCCTTTCGAACGTTTATTAACATGATTCAGAATAGCTTCTTCATGCACAAGTACCAATAAACTAGAGGAATTAAATGTTAAAATCGAAGGTCAATACGCAATTAGGATACGATAATTCTGTGACTTTAAGATTTATATGAGTTCCCGGTAAAAAAAAAATCATAAAGAACTTGCCGCTAATCTCGATTCTTTTCTCTTCAATGTATTTTAAAAAGGATGTTGAGTGTTGACGTATTAAATAGCTTCCTTCTCGTATACCCAAAGCCAGTTCACCAGCCAAAAACACCCCTGCTGGTGGAACTAGCTTTAGGCATATGAGAAGAAAGTTCTTTTAACAATAATAGCGACCGCGGGTTGTAATAGCGTGCTTTTGTGTGGATGAATAATGCACGAGGAATGATGAATACCTTTTTTGGCGTTTGGGTCCCGTTTTACTGATATTGTGATTTTTGTTTTTTTTTTTTTTTTTGGTGTTGTTTGTGTGTGTTTTTTTGGGGGTGGGGATTTTTTTGTGTTTTTTTTTGTTTTGTTTTGGTGTGTAGTAATATTCATATTTCTTTATTATTCGTTGGTAAAGAGGGAGGGAGGGAAGGAGGAAGAAGTGAGCGAGAGAGAGAGAAAAGAAGATAGCGAGAGAGAGGAGAGCAAGAAAGAATGAGAGAGAGCGAGGAGCGAGAGGAGAGGAGAGAGGAGAGAGAGAGAGAGAGGAGAGAGAGAGAGAGGAGAGAGAGAGAGAGAGAGAGCAGAGAGAGAGCGAGAGAGAGAGAGAGAGAGAGAGAGAGAGCGAGAGAGAGAGCGATGAGAGAGAGAGAGAGAGAGAGAAGATTTAGAGAGAGAGCGAGAGCAAGAAGAAATAGAGAGAGAGAGAGAGAGAGAGACAGAGACAGAGAGAGAGACCAATGTTTTATTATTTTTCACTTTGTTTTGTTTTTACAATTACAAACTTATAATTACGATTACTTACCAGTCAAAATTTTGATCTAATAAGATACTTTAAAAATTTTGGTAGCACACTGTAGTCGATAAAGCATACAATAAAGTGTATAATGATTTAACCCTTGCAAGCGCTCGGTTCAGGGTCATGCATCACACAGTACGCAGAAGAGGCCATGCGCAGACCTTGCTCCTCTGAACTTTATCTTACGTCTATCTTATATTTATTAATAATATTAATAACCATTTAGGAAGACACGTTACGGTCCGTCGAGCAAGAACGCATGGTCATTTTCATGCATTTTCTTTATTGTTTCTTAAGAGATCGTCTTGGCAGCAAGGATTTGGGGGGGAGGAGGAGGAGGAGGAGGAGGAAGAGAAGAAGGAGAAGAGAAGAAGAGAAGGAAGAAGGAAGACGAAGATGAAGAAAAGGAAGAAGAAGAAGAAGAGGAGGAGGAGGAACAAAAATAAGAGGGAGAGGAATACGAGGAGGGGAAGAAGAAAAAAGGAGAAGGAAGGAGGAGGGAGGAGGAGGAAGAGGAAAAGGAAGAGGAGGGAGGAGGGAGGAAGAGGAGTAGGAGGTGAAGGGGGGGGGGGTCGAGGGGTGATCTCGTTGGTCAAATTGCTGGTGTGAAGGGAATATATCTCCCGTAACGTTGATCATGGACAGGTTAATTAGGGGCTGCCGGATGTTGCAAAAACACTTTACGATATGCTTGAGTTGCTACTGAGCTTGTCACGCCTATTGATCGCTGGTGTGGATTTTGTTTTGTTTTGTTTGTTTTTGTTTTTGTTTTGATATTCTTTCTTTATCGGTTCGTCTTGTCTGTTTGTTTAGCTGTGTCTGTTTTTGGTTTTTCTTCCTCTTTTTTTCTCTCTCTTGTTTTGTTTATCTGTCTATCGCGTGCATGCATACTTGCACAAACATTAGGATTTGCATGTATATGAATACACACGCAAACGCAATTGCAAATGTGCACACACACACACACACACACACACACACACACACACACACACACACACACACACACACCACACACAACACACACAACACACACAATCCCCCCAACACACAACCCCACACACACACAAACACACACTCACGCACACCTGCAAAGCACGGGCCGTGGCATGCCAGGGGCATTTAGCAAATATTTGCGTATCAATTGATATTACAGCGCCGCGCCGACCCTCGTCCTGACATTTCGTATTAGGATATTCATGATATCATTATACAGCGAGTGACAGCGCCCCAGGCTGACCTTGGCATCGGTTGGGGTACTGGGTACTGGTGCTGGGTAACGGGTACTGGGTACTTGAGGGGGAGGGTAGGGTATCTTGCAATTTCAAGGTCAGTGAATGCTGTCGAGTGGGGTTAAAGGGAGGGAGGGAGGTATTTGGTTGCTGTTATTTTCTCTTGGTTGTTTTTGTATGTTATTGTCGTCGTTGTCGATCGTTATCTTTATCATTTATCGTTATGGTTGATCGTTGAGTTTTTAAGATCATATCGTCACCCTTAATCACTATTATAATAACATTTTAGTTATCATCATCATCATCACTATCACTTGTACCACCACCAGCAAAGCACCACACCCCCACTTTCACCCCCCCCCCACCACCACCATCACCAACACCACCTCAACCCTCATCCCCCCACTATCACCCCCTACCCCCCCACCCTACCCCACCCCCTTCGCCCCCGCCATCGCCAACCGCATTAAAGCTTGTCATTCATAATATTTAGGAACTCTATTCATATGTTAATGGGAACAGCTCCTCCAGTGTCTCTATTTGTGCTTGGGAAACGGGCAGAACAGTGGGATGGGGAAGCTGGTATAGGGAGTGATTTGGGATTAGGTGGTGTGAGTGGGAACAGGGGTTGGGGGGAGTGTGTTAGGTGTGGGGGTGTGAGTGGGGAATGAGAGGGGGGTTGGGGAGGGGGAGGTGGGGTTAGGGTGGGGGGTGTGAGTGGGGAATGAGAGGGGGGTTGGGGAGGGGGGGTGAGCTGAAGAGAGATGAGTGGGGGAGCGAGAAGGAGAAAGAGAATGCGGATAGAGATAGAGGGTGTTCAAAGAGAAATGAAAGAAGAAGAAAAAGAAGAGAGAGAGAGAGAAGAGAGAGAGAGAGAGAGAGAGAGAGAGAGAGAGAGAGAGAGAGAGAGAGAGAGAGAGAGAGCAAGAAAGAAATAGAGAGAGAGGAACAGAAAAAAGTACTGATGATAATAATAATAATAATAATAATAATAATAATAATAATGATAATAAAAAGAAGAAGAAGAAGAAGAAAGAAGTAAGTGAAAATTAAAAAGAAAGAGACGAACAGAATAAATAAATTCATAAACGAAGATAAAGATAAAAAACATCGACCCCCCCCCCCCCCCCCGCCCCTCTCTCTCTCTCCAAAAGGGAGTGAACACCATTGAACAAGTCAGCCACGTGTTTTAGGCGTCAACGGAATCACTCAGGTAATGTATGACCTTCTGGTGATTAACGCTCAGGTCGCGCCCTCTCACCTGTCTGTTTCTTAAAGGTTCACGGCAAACATTCCTGGCTATGGTATTCTTTGTTATGTAAATACAGTTGGGTTTTGTCTGTTATTTTTATGATATTTCATTGTTGTTGGATCAAATGATATATTTTTTTGTGTGTTAGTGTATCAGTAACATTGTAATCATCATCTTCGCCGGTATGAACGTTATTATCATCATCCAAGTAACGGCCGTCGCCTGTAGCATTATCATCACCACTCCCACCATCATCACCACCACCTCCAGTATCATTACCACCAACAATACCATCAGCAGAACTATCATCACCATCGCTGTCACCATCACTATTACACATCATCATCATCATCATCATCATCATCATCATCATCATCATCATCATCATCATCATCATCATCATCATCATCATCATCATCATCATCATCATCATCATCATCATCATCATCATCATCACTTCACCATCATCACCACTATGACATATATATATATGTATGTACACACACATACGTACATACATACATATATATACACATACATACATACATATTTATACACATACATAAATATATATATATATATATATATATATATATATATATATATATATATATATATATATACACACATACATACATACATATATATACATACATACACCACCATCACCACCACCACCATTATCACCATCATTTCATCACCACCAAAGGAAGATAACACGTTAATGCTGCATAGAAAAGCCTTTGGTATTTAAGTGGGTTGCGTGTGATTTTGAGAGAGCGAGGTGTAGTTAAGGAGCAGTTGCGTGTGGATTGGGATTGGAAAATGAGCCTTGTGGGGGCGGAGGATGCGAACAGTAGATGAGAAAATGGGGCAGAAATCGAGGGTAGAATATGGCCCGGTTTCTTGGAATGAGCATCAGACTGGCTATTTTCCCTCTTGGAAAGGGAACGAATATATATATATATATATATATATATATATATATATATATATTATATATATATATTTAATATATATATATATATATTATATATATTAATATATATATGTATAATATATATATATATAATATATATAATATATATATATATATATATTTATATATATTATATATTATATATATATATATATATATACTATATATATATATATATATATATATATATATATATATATATATATATATATATATATATATATATATATATGCACATATACATATAAATACTCACAAATACATAAACAGGCGTTCGCTTCCATCATTAGAATCTTCAAGAGGATTAAGTAAACGCTTCCCCGAAAAAACCACAGACTGATGTGCAACAGTAGGGGGGAGGGAGAGGAATGGAAGGGTGGGTGATGGAAGCAACCCCCTGCAGCGATATATATTTTTTTTTCTTCTTTTTTCTTCTTGCGTTTGCCCGGGGGATCATGTTGCACGTGCGGTTGCAAGTTCGGAGAGTCTGTCAGTGCTAATGACGGGAGATTAATGGGCAGGTTAATGGCAAATGATCAGGTTAAGGGTGAGTCATAGAGGCTTTGCGTGGGGGAATTTGTTTTGTGTTGTGAGGCGCGGAGTGAGGTGAAGGACGTGAGATGGGAAGCTGCTTGAGACGTTAATAGTTGTGAGGCTTTTTGTGAGGGAAGGAGAGACGGATGTAGGTGGAGGGGAGGAGGGAAAGGGGAGGTCGGGAACGAAGGTGTGAAAGGGGAGGGCATGATAAAGGGAAGAGTGTAGGTTGAAATAGAAGCGCGCAGACAAGGACAAACATACATACACGCGCGCACACACATACACGAAACGAACACATTCTTTTTCATTGCTTTGTATTTTTTTTAAATGCTGCAGGATGTACAGACAGGCAGAACAACAGAGTAACCACAACAGAGATAAAGACTGAAGGGATCGGGTGGGGTTCGGGAATACCCTGAATCAGCTGGTTCTCAGACTCGCCTCGGAAATGCCACGCAAAAAAAAGAAGAAAAGAGGGAATGAGGGAGGGGGGAGGGAAGGAAGGAGGGAGGGAGGGAAGGAGGGACGGAAAGAAGGAGGGACAGAGGGAAGAAAGGAGGGAGGAAGGGAAGGAAGAAAAGAGGGAGGGAAGAAAGGAGGGGGAGAAGAGAAAGAGAAAGAAAGAAAAGAAAATTAGTTGAAAAAAGCTTGCTGGCAATGAAGAGAGCTTTTGGTCTCTTCCAAGTACAGGCGGAGTCTCAAGGCGTCGCATCATAGGTTGTAAAGATGTTAATGGGGTATTTTTCTTTTATTCTGGCCGTCTTAATTAGAGGTATGTGATTAAAAGTACAAAGAACTTCATTTATAAAGCTATTTTTAGTAATGCATACCTCTTCATTAAGAAAATAACTTTAAATATGATGAAAAGAATATTTTTAAAAAAGGAGATTTTAAGTTACAAGTCTTTTTCAACAAAGCAAACTCCCAAGAAGTTGTGCTTTTATTTACATCCTGTAATAAACTTCTCTAAACGCCAATTTAAGTGTCTAACGGGAGGTCGAGTCTAATACATTCTTAATGTTAGTGATTATTAATGTCACACGCACATTTAATGTTGTTATCGTATATGTAACTTGATTCTTTTGTTTATTGGCTGAGATGACTGTCAGAGTAGACTTAATGATAGCTGCTGTGAGTGGGCTGTGTGCGTGGGTGTCGCCTGTGTGGGTGTGCGTGCGTGTATATGTGTGTTTGTGTGTTGTTGTTTATATGTGTGTGTGTTTATGTGTGTGTGTGTGTGGATGTGTGTGTGTGTGTGTGTGTGTGTGTGTGTGTGTGTGTGTGTGTGTGCGCGCGCCTTTATGTCTATCTGTCAGTCTGTGCACGTGTGTGTGCGTGTGCATGTGTGCGAGTGTATGTACGTGTGCTCATAATGCGATTTAATTACCAAACAGGACCCCCTCCCCTTTCCCCTCCGCTGATGGTGTTGTCGCAAACAGTGTCACGCTCGGTAACATTACGCTGAGCAACTGGATTTTATACCGACCTCATGGGCCGTAAATTATGCCTCATAATGCTCATAAAACCTACTTCAGTGAGGTCACGCCCTTGGCATCCTTGCTCCGCTGCGTCGAGTCATTTGCTTTCGTCTTCGAGTTGCAGCCACCTGGGACTTCGGTCTGGCAAGGGCCAAGGCAGCGACAGCAACCGGGAAAAAATTGGCGGAAGAAATCGGTTTCGTTCGTATCTGTTACTTGGCTTTCTCTCTCTCTCTCTCTCTCTCTCTCTCTCTCTCTCTCTCTCTCTCCCTCCCTCCCTCCCTCTCTCCCTCTCCCTCTCCCCTCCCTTCCCCCTCCCTCTCCCCCTCTCCCTCTCTCCCCCTCTCCCTCCTCTCCTCCTCTCCCTCTCCTTCTCTCTCCCTCTCTCTCTCTCTCTCTCTCTCTCTCTCTCTCCCTCTCTCTCTCTCCCTCTCTCTCTCTCTCTCTCTCCTCTCTCTATTTCTCTCTCTTTCCCTCTCCTCGTAACTGAAGATCCACTGACAGGCAAATAAATTCAACTCCATTTGTTTAGCAGACTTGAGTCCGATTTATTTTCACCAATAAAACCAAACAATAAGAATAAAAGAATAAATATCCAAATGAAAACAGATGGTCTGATGCCACAGCTGACAAGAGAGAATCAGGAATCCGTCTCTTAAATCAAATATCTATTGAGAATGATAAAATCTCACTATACTGAAATTTCCAAACAGGAATATGGTCCCAGTACAAAAATTTCCTCATGTAGGAAATACAGAAATATCCTCATGAAAATACAAAAAAAGGAGAAAAATGCAAAGATCTAAAAAAACAGACGAAATTTTCATAGCATAAAAAATCTGCCAACTCAGAAATCCCAAAAATCCACAACATTCGCCTCATTGAAAATACGATTACCTCACGAAAAATCCCAAAATCCTTAAGCAAAAAGAATATATATATAAAAAATCCTCATAAATCTGCAACAACCACATTTTGAGAACACAAAGACGCACTCGTAACTCTTGATAATTTTTTTTTTCTTTTTTCTTTGAATAAGCGACAATTCACAGGAATGCGCCTAACATGACAGTCTGAATTTGTGTTGATATCTAGATCTGCGGTTGGGTGTCGTAGCCGAGGTCGATCCTGAGTGGGGGTGAGGGTGGTGGTGTGTGGGGGAGAAATGGTGGAGGAATGAGTTGGTGGGGGGGGGGGATGAGGGTGTTTTGTTGGGGGGTGAAGTGGTGGGGAGGAATGAGTTAGTGGAGGGTGAGAGGTTGGTGAAGTTGGTTGGGGGTGGAGGGATGGGGATGGTTGGGGGTGGAGGAATGGGGAAGGTTGGGGAGGAATGAGTTAGTAGGGAAGAATGAGGAGTTAGGGCTGTTTTGGGGGGGAGGGAGGGGGGGTTGGGAGAATGAGGGATTGGTGGGGGAGGAGTGATGAGTTGATGGGGAGAAATGAGGTGTTAGTGAGGAGGAATGAGGGGGTGGGGGTGGAGTCGGAGGTGTTTTGTAGGGGAAAGAATGAGGAGAAGGGGGGGTGGAGTTGGGGGGAAAATTCTGTTGTGTCTCTCTCTCTCTACCCCTCTCCCTCCTCCCTCCTCCCTCCTCCCTCCTTCCCTATTTCTCTCTCTCCCTCTCCCTCTCTTCCTCCCTATTTCTCTCTTGCACTCTCTCTCTCTCTCTCTTGCACTCTCTCTCTCTCTCTCTTGCACTCCTCTCTCTTTTCTCTCTCTCTCTCTCTCTCTTCTCTCTCTCTCTCTCGTCTCTCTCTCTCCTCTCTCTCTCCTCTCTCTCTCTCCCCTCTCTCTCCTCTCTCTCTCCTCTCTCTCTCTCATTCTCTCTCTCTCTCTCTCTCTCTTCCTCTTTTCCTCCCTTCTTACTACTCTTCTTCGCCTCTTCCTGTCTTCCTCCCTTCCTCGGTCTCTCTTATTCTCTTCCTCGTTCTCTCTTCCTATCTTCCTCTCTTCCTCGCTGTCACTTCCTGGCCTCCTCTCTTCCTCTTATCCTTCCTTCCTTCCTCTCTTCCTCTCCCTTTTTCTTCCTAATTCCCACTCTTCTTCTCCTCTCTTCCTCTCTTCTTCCCCTCTTCTCTTCCTCTCTCCCTCTCATCTTCCCCTTCTTCTCTTTCTCTCTTCCTCTCCTCCTCCTATCCCTCTAAAACGAACCCAGGATGCTTGTCTGCACAGCGAACAAACGCTCGTCAACCACCACGCGTTTTTCTCTTTGTTTTGCAATCCGCAGAACATGCCTCAAACATGTGTAGATGGAGTTTTATCAGAAGAGATATCGGGTGAACCTTCTGAGATAGAAACGGCGGACGAGAGGAGGAAAGGTGGGGTTGGGGGAGGGGGAGGGAAGAGGGGAAGGGGGAGAGGTAGAAGGAGGGTTGAGGGGAGATGGAGGGGAGGGAAGGAGGGAGGGGGGAGAATGATGCTTCAATATCGTTTTGTTTCGTTTCTCATTTGTTTTTTCTTTCCCCGTTCTCGCTCGCTTTCTCTCTCCTTCCCTCTCCCTCCCTCCCTCCCTCCTTCCCTCCTTCTCTCCCTCCCTTCCTTCCTCCCTCCCTCCCATCTCCATCCCCTCCCCATCCCCTCCCCCTCCCCCCATTACCACCACCCTGCATCTCCCCCCATCACCCCTTCCCCCCACACACGCACCCGCCCCTCCCCCACTCGCGATATAGAGCCAGCGCCCCCCGGACCCGCTCGTTGCCTGAGCCGCCAGCCCAAGGACGCGCCGCGGGCCTCGTCAAAGGGCCTCGCTGCTCATGACGCGGAGTGCCAGACGGTGTGTGGCACTTGTCGGCGGCGGACTGCGGCGCGGGACGTGTTTACATGACACTCGAGACGCGAGGCGAGCAGGTGTCTCGGGCGCAGGAAGGTCGGTGGGGAGGGGGGAAGGGGGAGAGGGAGAAGGAGGGAG
>NC_051403.1:14475816-14480816 GCF_015228065.2 Penaeus monodon | reverse complement strand
GGAGGGAGGGAGGGAGGGTGGGTGGGTGGATGGATGAGTATGATTGAGGGAGGGAGGGAGAGAGAAAAGGGAGAAAGAGATAGAGGCGAGGGAGGAGGAAAAAGAGAAGGGGTTAGAGGAAAAAAAGAGGAAGAAATTGAGGTATAAATAGAGAAATGGAGAGAGAGAGAGAGAGAGAGAGAGAGAGAGAGAGAGAGAGAGAGAGAGAGAGAGAGAGAGAGAGACAGAGAGAGAATCAGAAACAAAATCAGAAAAATAGACAGAAAAAGTCGCTGAGGCATCGAGATCACCGCAAGATAGACAGGGAAAGGCGACACTCAAGAACGAATGCAAAGGAGAAGGAAAATTGAGAAGATCAGATAATGAAGCCGAAGAAGTGATACAAAAGAAGAAGAGGAAAGAAAGAAAGAAAACGAAAGTTGAGCTCACATAAAAAAAGGAATAAAAAAAAACGTTTTGACAGGTAAATATTCTTTGCACGCGAAGGTAAATAAGGGAGTAGGAAGAACGTTGATAAATATAGGAACAAGGAGGAACGACTTGATGCGTACCTGTGTTTTTTACCCCAACTGTGTGTATTTTGTGTGCGTTTTCGCGCGCGCGCGTGTGTGTGTGTGTGTGTTTGTGAGTTTTTTTAAGTATGAACGTGTTCGTACTCATCCACACGCACAGATGTCGTAAATCCCCGACCCACGGAACATTAATTCATTATTTATTTTATACCTTTTATTTTATTTTATTTTATATATGTATTTTTAGTCGCGTTCATTCATTAGTCTTTTTTATACCTTTTATTTTATTTTATTTTATATAATTTATTTTATTTTATCTTATTTTATTTTATATACATTTTTTATTCGCGTTCGTTTTCAACCTCAGTTTAAGCACCGAAGCCAAGGTAAAGATGAAACCGAAGCCGAAGCCGAGGGCCATTTGCCCGACTGGCTTCACCGGAGGCTGAGTCCGAACACCTCGCCGCTCTTATTATGTTTTCAAAACGTTCTCGGGAAAAAAATGTAAATAAAAAGATAAAGCAGAAGATAATAAAAAATAAAAAAGAAGAAGAAAAAGAAAAAGAAAAAACATAACGACAAATAAAAAAAAAATAAAGAAGAAGAAAAAAAAAACATAAAAACGACAAAAAGGAAAGAAAGAAAGAAAAAAAAAAAAAAACAGACATAGCGATGAGAAGCGAAGACACGATAATAAGTGCCCGAAAAAGGGGGTTATAACAGGATGGAAGTGGGAAGAACAGATAATGGTGATTGATAAAAAAAATGGTAGATAATTAATAAGAAAAGATGATGGTGGTTCATAATAAGGTAATAATAGTATTCAGTAATGTTAATGAGTGATTATAAGTTCTGCACACGCGCATACACAAGATGTGAACTATAACTCTAAACAGGATTTTCCTTCGTAATATAAATAGTAATAACAATATGCATGATAAGAAATAGTAAATGATAAATTGTCTTGAAGATTGTACATGTTTCATTATTATTATTATTATTATTATTATTTTATGTTTTTTTTTTGTTTGTTTGTTTATTACGTTTTTGCTGTTCAGTTTTAGTAGGAATTATAACGATAATGATGACTGCTAGAGTAATCTATAATAAAAGTGATAGTAACGATGATTATGAAAGTCATGATAATGATAATGATATTGTTATTATTATTATTATTATTATTATTATTATTATTATTATTATTATAGTTACTTTATTTTTTTATCATCATCATTATGATCATAATTATAAATAGTATCATTATTCTACGAAGACAAAGAACACTGACTCAGGAATCTTTACGTCTCATTTACGTTTGCTAATTAATTAATTTTCTCGTCAACTTCGTACACAAAAACATAAAACAACAACAAAAAAGAGAGAAGAAGTGGAAATGAACGAAAAAAAAATCGAGGACGGGATAATGGATAAAAAAAAAAAAAATGGCGGGTGAACAGAACCTAGAGAAAAGGCTTAAAATTGTGTATTTTCTTTTTATTAAGTAATTACTTTATTTGATATTTTTCATCAACTTCACCATAGAATAAACACTTGAGCGAAGACTTTATTTTGAACAGAACTGAATTGAAAAAACAAACAAACAAACAAAGAAAACGAGAAATAGGGTAAAAAATAGAAAACGGAGATCACAGAAATAAAAAGAAAACGGAAAAGTAAAAAAAAAAAAATAAATAATAATAAATAAATAAAATATTCCTCGAGTGTGTTTGTGTTTATTCATTTATTTAATTTCCTCGCCAACTCGAAGAAGGTCGGTTGCCGCCTCGGTTGCGTGCGTGCGGGGAGAAAATTAGACAAAAGAAGGTCGTTAAGAAAAGATTGAGTCATTATGCCAGTTTGGGGGTATTTTCTTCCCAGCAGAGGAGAGGCGAGGCGTCCGGCCCTCAGAGGCTGGGTTGCTTGGTTGGAGGGGGGGAGGTTTGGTTGGGATTCTGTGACTTTCGTTCTTTTTTTTATCTCGTTCTTTTTATCTCCTTCTCTTTCTCTTACTCTTTCTTTCTTTCTGTTTCTTTCTCTCTCGCTGTTTCTCTCTCCTCCTCCTCCTCCTCCTCTCTTCCTGCAACTCCTCTCTTCCTCCCTTCCTCCTGATTCCCTTCTCTTCCCTCCCTCCTCTTCTCTTCCCTTCACCTCCTCATTCCCCTCCCTCTCTTTGTCCTGTCTTCTCTCCTCCTCATTCCCTTCCTTCTCTCCTCTCTCCCTCCCTCCCTCCCTCCTCTCCTCTCCTCTCCTCTCTCCCGCCCTCCCTCCCTCCCCCCTCCTTTCCTCCCTTCTTTTCTTCCTCCCTCCCTCCTTTCCTCCCTTCTTCCCTCCCTCCCTCCCTCCCTCCCTCTCTCTCAGACGAAATATTGTATGTAATCTTAGCACATCCGTGTCCTAGTGCGTTCATGCATACATCCATATACATTCAAAAGAAAAATAACGATATATAAATAGATAAATAGAAATAATTTGATAAATTAGTTGGTAGATAAATGGGTGAATAATCAATGAAGGAATAAAAATGACTAAATGTCAACCGTCGCCTTGTGTTCTGTCTTTGTGGCTCACCCGAGGAACAGATCGAAGATTGTGTATGTATGTATGTATGTATGTATGTATTTTACGTACTTATACACATATATAAGTGAGTGAGTGTGTGTGTGTGTGTGTGTGTGTGTGTGTGTGTGTGTGTGTGTGTGTGTGTGTGTGTGTGTGTGTGTGTGTGTGTGTGTGTGTGTGTGTGTGTGTGTGTGAGCGGTCGGACGTCAATCGTTACCGCTTTTCACCCCGCGAATGAAATATGCAGCGGATAAATGTCAGACAATCAGGCTAAAGGGGTGGGGGGTGGGTGCAAGGGAGGGGGGGGGTGATGAGGAGGGGAGAAAGGAGAGAGGTTTTGAGGGAAATGGAGAGTAGAAAGGAAGAAGGGGAGATGGGAGAAGGAGAAGAGAAAGAGAGATGAGAGAAGGAGGGAGTAAAGCGAGATGGGAAAGGGGAAGGGGAGAAGGCGAAGAAATGAGAGAAAGAGAGACGAGAAGCGGAGATGATGAGAGTAAAGAAGAGAAGAGATGGAGAAGAGGAGATAGGTTGGAAAGAGGAAGGGGAGATAGAGAGGAGGGGAAATAGGAGTAAGAATAATGGGGTAGAGAGGAGAAATGGAGATCGAAGGGGTAGATAAGGAAGGGAAATGAGAGTAAGATAAGGAGAATGAAGGGGAAGTTAAGGGCAATCGAAGTGGTGTGAAAAAAAGGGAAAACGAATACCCAATTTAACGAAAAATAAATAAATATATAAAAATAATAAACTAAGAAACGCACCAAACAGACAGAAACGATAATAAAGAGAATGAGGAAAACATAAAAAAAAGGAATCCATCATTGAATATGGTCAACCAATATGCCCTTTTTATGAGGCGTAATGAGGCTGTCGATCGATCCTGAGCCGAGGCCCAAATAGAGTGTTGCGTAATTGAGGAAGACCCAGACGCGGGGGGGGGGGGGGACGAGGCCTATGCGGTGTCCGGTGATTGACACATTGGCAGATCGAGATAATTGTTGGACTTGTAGAAGGAGGGAAGGGAGGGAGGGAGGGAGTGGGAGTAAAGGGAGGAAGGAGGGAGGGAGTGGGAGTAAAGGGAGGAGGGAGGGAGTGGGAGTAAAGGGAAGAGGGAGGGAGGGAGGGCAGGAAAGGAGGATTGGCATTGGAGGAGAGAAGGGAAGGAGTGGGAGTGAAGGAGGGAGGGAGGGAATGGATAGAGGGATGGACAAGGGAGGAGATAGGAAGGTTAGGAGTGAGTAGGCGGAGGGGAGGGAGGTGAAAGGGAGGGAAGGAATGGTCCAGGGAAGAGGTGAGAAGGGAGGAAAGGAAAGCGTTTCGAAAGGACGTGAAAAGTGAAGGGAGATACGAATAGATGGGTTCTAGGAGGAGGGAAGGAAAAGAAGGAAAGAGAAGGTAAAAGGAAGGTGTTGGGATACGAAGAGGGAGGATTCCAAGAAAAGGAGGGGGGGCCCCACGTAGAAAGGGGGGTAAGGTACCGCGGCGGGGGGGTAAGTGGAGGGAAGGGGGGGGGGAAGGGGGTTTCAAAAAGGAGGGGGTTCCAGTAGCGAGGAGGGAAGGATAGGGTCAGGTAAAAAGGCACGAGAGGAGAAAGGGCCCAGATAGGAAGGGAAAAAGAGGGAGGGAGGATGGGAGGGGGTCCTAGTGAGGGGGGGAGGGGGGGGGGCCCTATGAGGAGGGAGGGAGGGAGGGGGTCCTAGTGAGGAGGGAGGGAGGGGGTCCTTGTGAGGAGGGAGGGTGGGAGGGGTCCTAGTGAGGAGGAGAGGGAGTGGCCAGCGTACAAGGCGGAATGGGGGGGGGGGTCCCAGTAGGGCGAGAGGGTTCCAAAAAAGGGGGAACTGGTCTCGAAGGTGGGGAAAGGGGGGAGCAAGGGGGGAAAGGGGCTATAGGGGGTAGGGATTGGGGTGCCCCTGATATTCCCCAACAGACGAG
>NC_051403.1:14450816-14470816 GCF_015228065.2 Penaeus monodon | reverse complement strand
CTTCGTGTGGCTAGTACCTTCGTCTTCTTCTTCTTCGTCTTCTTCTTCTTCGTCTTCTTTTCTTCTATATTCTCTCCCCCTTCTTCTTCCATGTGCTCCGCTCCTTCTCCAACTTCTTTTCTTCTCTTCCCCCCTGCAGTCCTTCCTTTCCTCCTCCCCCTCCTCCTCTTCTTAATCCTCCTCTTTCCTTCCTTCCTTTCTCTCCTTCTCCTTCCCCCTTCTTACCCTCCTCCTCCTTCTTCCCCTTTCCTCCTCCTCCTTCCCCCTTCTTACCCTCCTCCTCCTCCTCCTCCTCCTTCCCTCCTCCTTCATTCCCCTTTCCTCTCCTCCTCCTCCTCCTCCTCTGGCTCTCCCACCTGAATATGCATGAGGCGGTGTGTGGTTGGTGTGTGGTCAGCAGCCCTCGGCCTCTCACACACACACATGCCCGCGTCTGCTACTATCGTGATGGTGCCCGGGAGCCTGTCCTGGTCTCTAGTCTCTGGTGTCTGGTCTCCTGGTCTCTAGTCACTGGTGTCTGGTCTCCTGGTCTAGTCTCTGGTCTCCTTGTCTCTGGTCTCTGGTCTTTCGACTTTGATATCTGGTCCTCGGTCTTTGGTGTGGGTTGCTTTGGGTACTAGATCTATTTTAAGTCATTGGTCTCTGGTATCTGGTCTTCGGGAGCATTTTGGTTACTGGTCTCCGGTCTCTGGTCTTCGGTCTCAGGCCGTGGGTCTCTTTTCACAAACTTGAATACTTACGGATGGAATCGGTAAAAGAGGAAGTAAAGTGGAAAAAGAAAGTGGAATAGAGAAGAAGGAACGGGGAGAGAGAAATGGTGAGCAGGAGAAGAGGAGACAAATGAGAAAGGAAAGAAAAAGGGGGAGAGATACAAAGGAAAAGGGAAAGAAAGATGGAGAGACAGACAGACAGACAGAAACAGATGAGAAAGAGACAAAAAATTACAAATATGGAACTAGAGGCGGAAAGAAAAAAAACAAGAGAAACGAATAAATGCAGAATAAATGCATACGTAGAAGTAAGGACATAGAGAGGAGGGAAAATAAGAAGAGAGAGCGAGAGAAAAGAAGGGAATGGGCAGCACCAACTATGTACGAGGCGTTAATGTTTGTTATAGCATAATTCACCGTAATAGCCGGTATTTTGTCCACCTGTCAACGTTACGACATTATAAAATAGCTGTGAACACGATGTGAGAACCGGCTTTGACAGTTTTTATATGAGCACCCATACGCCCTTATACATACAGATGCATATGTACGGTTTTTGTACACACACACACATACACACACACACACACACACACACACACACACACACACACACACACACACACACACACACACACACAACACACGCGCGCGCGCGCGCGCGCGCGCGCGAGAGAGAGAAAGAGAGAGAGAAACGGCGAAATAAAGAGAGACAGAGAAGGAACCAACGCGAAAACAAGGAGGCAATTGTCACACATCTTTACCTGAGAGGGTCGTGAAAGTGTAGAAAAAGTGTAAGTAAATCAGGAATAAAAAAAGTAGAGAGAGAGAGGGAGAGAGAGAGAGAGAGAGAGAGAGAGAGAGAGAGAGAGAGAGAGAGAGAGAGAGAGAGAGAGAGAGAGAGAGAGGTTTCTGCAAGATCAGCAGCTTTATTCAATAAACCGCTGGAATTTCTTTTTTTTTCAATACAAAAGTAAGTAGACAGGTGTTGTAAAAAGAGCCTGTTTATACACGAGTATCGGTCGAGCGAAAAAGTTTAAATTGGTTTATAAGAGCGTGTGGTTAGTAATTTCGATGGGGTACAGTACTTAGGTAATTATTTTAAGATATCGAGAGCCTGTATGTATGTAAAATAGTGCGCTGGAAAATAGGAAGAGAAGAAAATTACGAACAGGCGAACTTAAGAATATATATAGAAAAAAAAATATACATAGGGTCGGTGCACAGAAATATGGAAAAAAGAAAATTTATCGGGATAGTGCACTGAAAAATAGATAAATAATATTTGTTGCAAACGTACACTGAAAAAAAATATTAGGGTGGTACACTTGAAAAAAAAATATATATATATATATTGAGATGAAAAAGAGAAAGAGAAAATTTAAAAGAATGGTGCACTGAACAAGAGAAAGAAATTTATCGGAATGTGCACTCAAAAACAGAATGGAAAAATATTGCGATGGTCCACTGAACAATGGAAATATAAAGATTATAGATATATACAGCGTACTTGTATTTTTATTTAAAAATTTATATAGATCTGCGTACTATCCAGAAATGTGCTTTAATGGGTTAGAGCGAGAGAAAGAGTATAAGTGTGTGTGTGTGTGTGTGTGTGTGTGTGTGTGTCTGTGTGTGTGTTTACACACATTTCTATACAGCATGCTTGTAATTTTACCGATTATTTCATATCCACTCATTTCTTTTCGAGATTCAAAATAGTATCCAGAAATATATAAATTTACTTTAGAATAAATAACATAAAGTCAGATCAAAGTACATTTAATATTTTTGTGCCAGAATGGCTCGGACATTATGTATGATTTACACGAAACAAAATGCCCCATGCCTTAATTACCGACCTGCTGGGGATAATTTTGAACATGCCCGGAAAAAATGCCCATTTCGCTATTGTAGCTTCTCAACGACTCATAAACATTATGTCGGTTATATTGTATAATGGTTACGAGTCATTTCGTTTCAGATGTGGTTGAGATTTTTTTTTATGTGCAAATTTTTAGTTCAGTCCAGTAATGACTGTTGTGGAATATAGGAAGAAAATAATATAAATAAATGAATAAGTAAATGGCGAGTGAAATTCTATAATTGTTTTTCTTTTATTATTATTTTATTATTATTATAAATAATAGTCTTTCACCACAGCATATAAACCAAATGAAATATGACGTTGTCTATCAAGTCCCGCAATCTCCGCTCCTGTAAACTATTATGGCAATTTTAAGTATACTTCCCTCATGATTTTTTTTTTCTGACTCAAAGACGGAGTTAATTTGATTAAGATATTTTCTCCGCTTCAGGGAGAAGGGAAGGAGTCACAGCTCAGCCAGCCATTATAGTCTCATCTTGTTTACATTCCACCTGCGCTTGACTCCCGTAATTTGTCTACCTGGTGTGCGCATACAGCTTCATTTAAAACTACGCGGTAAACGGACATACGCCGCTTAATAATGAATTTACGTGCGGTACGAATAATAACCTTAGCGCCAGGGGAGAAGCTGGGGGCTTAATAGAGCAATTACGGAGTTATAGCGTTCTAATATATGCAGAAATGAAAGAATCGCCACCGGCTTCTTGTGCAGCAGCGGCGGCGGTGGAACCCTCTTGCGGCCGTCGCCTCAACTAATTTTCGACGTGCGAGTTTCGGGCCGAGGTTTTAAATGCACTTTGTTGTCCATTAAGACCTTTTTTCTGAAAATGTAAAAAAAAAAGTGTGGACGGAAAGTATGATTAACTAAAATTTGTGTTTCAGCAAATATATTTCATTTGGGTGATTTGACTTCTGGCTTGGCGTTTCTTTCGACACGCGAGGAACGTCACATGGGATGCCTCGTTCTTTTCTCTGCCTTCATCTCTCTCTCTCTCTCTCTCTCTCTCTCTCTCTCTCTCTCTTCCTCTCTCTCTCTCTCTCTTCCTCTCTCTCTCTCTCTCTTCTCTCTCTCTCTCCTTTCCTCTCTCTCATTCTCTCTCTCTCTACTTCCTCCTCTCTCTCATCTCTCTTCTCTCCTCACTCTCCTCTCCCTCTTCCTCTCTCCCTTCCCTCTCCCCCGCTCCCCTCTTCCCTCCCCACTCCCCTCTCCCCCCTCCCCCCCCTGCTCTCCTTGTCCCTTCCTCCCACGGCAATCTCTCCTTCACTCCTCTTTGACGCGACCTTAGGCAGAGCAAGGTTTTTTGGTTCACGTGTTATTTGTGAGTTGCCATTAATTACTTGCAAAAAAAAAAAAAAGTTAATTATCCGAGGCACGAAACGGAACCGAGTAAAAAAAAAAAAAAATAATAAAAAAGATGAAAAATATCTATTTTCAGAAATGGGGTTAGTTTTGTTTTGTTTTCTTCGCCGTTTGTCTTTTTTATATTATTACCTGTGCTACGTGATTTTGTTTATCTATCTATCTATATTTATTTATTAAATTTTATCTAATAATTGATTGAACGCAACATAAGCGTAAATGATATTTAACTTAACCCCCCCTCCTCAATAAAAAAAGACAATTACAAATAAATTAATTAGTAAATAAATACATAAATAAATGAATGAAGCAGCAACACCTCGAGACAACTGCTTCGGCGGAGAACTCAAAGAGCTTCGAACTCAAGAACCCACTTTTTGGGATTTGAGACGAAAGTAGTGACGAATTCAAGGGGGGATAAAAAGGGAAAAGAAAAATGAAGCATGTTTTAAAATATGAAGCACAGGCAGCAGGTGAAGCACGGATAAAAACAGAAGTTGAAGCACAGGCAGCAGGTGAAGCACGGATAAAAACATGAGTTGAAGCACAGGCATTAGGTGTGGATGCACGTGTTAAAAAAAGGAAGCACTTAAAAAAAAAAAAAAAGTACAGGCAGGTGTGGAAGCACGGGTTGAGAACATGAAGCACGGAGAAAAAAAAAAACGAAACACAGGTGGAGAAGCACGGTCTGTCATCACGTTTAATCTGGGATCAATAAACGTCTTGTTTCGGGAAGCGCTGTCGCCTTCGGGTCGGGGGTTCGAGGCGAGTGTCGAACATGAGCTTAGTCGCGTGAGGAACTCGGTGCCCGGCCTTTATTCGGGTGATAAGCCCGTTTTACTCTCTGGCATTGCCCACTTTTTTCGTCTTCTCTCTCTCTCTCTTTCTCTCTCTCTCTCTTTCTTTTTCTCTCTCTTTCTCTCTCTTCTCTCTCTCTCTCTTTCTTTCTTTCTTTCTTCTTCTCTTCTTCCTCTCTCTTTCTTTCTTCTCTTCTCCTCTTCTCTTCTCTCTTCCCTTTCCCTCTCTCTCTCCTCTCCTCTCCTTCCCTCCCTTCTCTCTCCTCCCCTTCTTCCTCCCTCCCTTCTTTGCCTATCTGCTCTCCTCCTTCCTCCCCTCTCTCTTCTCCTCTCTCCCCCTTTCCTTCTCTCCTATTTTTAGCTTCCTATCGCTCTCTTTCGGAGCATCTCGGCTCCTCGTCTCTCCATCTTTGCTTCCCTTCTCTTCCTCTCCTACTCCTCCCTCTCTCTCCTCCTCCTCCTCCTTCTCTCACTCCCTCCCTCGTCCTCTCCTCGCCTCCTCTCATCTCTCCCCTTCTCCTCCCTCCTCTCTTCCTCCCTCCTCTCCTATTGTGCAGCTTCTTATGCGACTCCCTTCCTCGAGGAGAGCAAGTCTCTCAAACGCTCACATCTCGTCTCCTCTGCTTCGGTCTTCTCCTCTCTCTCTCCCCTCTCTCTCTCTCTCTCCTCTCTCTCTCTCTCTCTCTCTCTCTCTCCCTCTCTCCACTCTCTCTCTCTCTCCTCTCCTCTCTCCTTCTCTTCTCTCCTCTCTGCCTTCTACTCCCTTTCCCTCCTCCCTCTCTCTACCTTCCCTCCTCTCTTCTCACTCTCTCTCTCCTTTCTCTCCTCCCCTCTCCCCTCCCCTCCCCTCCCCTCTCCCTCCCCTCCTCCCCTCCTCACCCTCCTCCCCTCCCCTCCTTTTCTTCTCTTCTTCTCTTCCCTCTCCCTTTTCTTTTCTTTATCTCCCCCTTTCTCTCTCTTCTCTACCAATGTCTCTTTCGACACAGAGAAAAAGTTTTTTTTTTATGTCGAGGTGTTTATGTGAGTGTATACATACGCACGCGTTTTTGTCTATGTTTATGTGTGTATTTGCATATATGTTTGTAGTCATGATTGAGTGTGTGTGTGTGTGTGTGTGGTGTGTGTGTGTGTGTGTGTGTGTGTGTGTGTGTGTGTGTGTGTGTGTGTGCTGTATGTGTGTATGTGTGTATGTGTATGTGTGTACGCACATACATACATACATACATACATTGTGTGTGTGTGTATGTGTATGTGTGTACGCACATACATACATACATACATGTATGTATGTATGTTGTGTGTGTGTGTGTGTGTGTGTGTGTGTGTGTGTGTGTGTGTGTGTGTGTGTGTGTGTGTGTGTGACTGCATAATTACTTCTGAGAGAGAATATGATTAACTGAACAAATCAGTATAGCTTTGAATATCATTATCTTGTGCCAAGTGCGAAAATATGAAATCGTCAGTCGTATTTTTATTATTCATTAAATGTAATATTTACATGAATAAGCAATAACTTTATGCATTAAAATAAAATTATATTTAGATATGATGAATAGATACAGTTCAAGATTCTCTGAATATTCTGCTAGTAATTCGGTCGTGTTCATAAGTCATTGTTAATTAGAGACTTTATCTTTTGTGATATTAATTTCCTTGGATAATGTAGACGATGGTCCGTGGATAATTAATTCGATTATTTCTTAATTAATTCTAAATTAATCTGATGTATTTGAGCCTGAGAGCTTGCCTGATTCTCTCCAACTCTCTTTCTTTCTCTTCTCTCTCTCTCTCTCTCTCTCTCTCTCTCTCTCTCTCTCTCTGTCTCTCTCTCTCTCTCTCTCTCTCTCTCTCTCTCTTGTCTTCTGTTGTCTTCTCTTGGTTTTTCTTCTCGTCTTTTTAATTTTCTCTCCTCTCCCCCACTCCTCTCTCTTTCTTTCTTTCTTTTTCTTTCTCTTTCTTTCTTTCTTTCTTCCTTCCTCTCTCTCTCTCTCTCTCTCTCTCTCTCTCTCTCTCTCTCTCTCTCTCTCTCTCTCTCTCTCTCTCTCTCTCTCGTCCCTCTCCCTCCCTCTCCCCCTCCCCTCCCCTCACCCTCCTTCCCCACCTCCCTCTTTCCTTCCATCCCCCCCCCCTTCTCCTTTTCCTCCCTCCCTCCCTCCCTTTCCTCCCCACTATCCATCTCTTGCCCTCCCTATATTTTTTTCCCCATTCCATTCTATTCCACGCCATTCTCTTCCGTGCCTCTCTCCCCTCCAATGCCATTACTCAAGCCAGTTGACCTAATAAGCGAAAAATGGAAACGAGCTCGAGTGGTTGTGTTTCTTCCTGTTAACGCACACGCCATGCCTCGAAGGACTTTGTCGATAGCCTTGTGTAGTAAGTGACTCGGCGATCAGAACACCAGGGTAGTGATGTTGTGAAGGAGAGGCACTATGTTCTCATTTTTTCTTTCTTTCTTTCTTTCTTCGTTTTCCTGATTGTTTACGTTGTTGTCATTATTATTTTTTTAGAAATCAAGGTCGTTTTTTTTATCCACGTGCAGGTACAGTACTTTCATTTGTTATTATTTCTTTCTCTTTTTCATTAGTCATTATTACTTTTTTAAATCAAGGTTCGTTTTTATTATTATTATTTTTTTAATCCACGTCTAGGCACAATACTTTCAATTCTTTGCTAATTCTTTCTTATTTTTTCATTGTCATTAAAAAAAATAAAGGTTTGCTTTCTTTAAGTTCTTTTGACAAATACAGTACTTTATGAGAGGAGGTGAGGTTACAGTCATCAATATCATTTCATTTATTTTATCCTTTTTTTGTCATCATTTTTTTTCTATTATTTTTGTTCTTCACTGTGTTTTGATGATGTTTAGAAAGATTTACATACAATGATTTATTTGGATTCCATGTAATTTGGCATGACCTTTATTGGGTTATGGGGGTTGTTTGGAATACTAGAATCCGGAATATGGGAACGATAGGAATTGGGGTTTTGTGTAATTTGGTTGGTGAAGGGGGAATTTTGGAATGGGAATTCTGATAAATGGATTTTAGGTGAATAACTTTAGGATGAGAGGGGAATTCTCTCTCTCTCTCTCTCTCTCTGTGTCTGTCTGTTTATCTCTCTCTCTGTCTCTTCTCTTTTCTCTCTTCTATCTTCTATCTTCTATCTTCTCTCCTCTCCTCCTCTCCCCTCGCTCTCTCGTCTCTCTCTCTGCTCTCTCATCTCGTCTCTCTCTCTCTCATCTTTCTCTCTCTCTCTCCTCTCTCTCCTCGTGGGGGGGCTCTCTCTCCTCTCTCTCTCGTCTCTCTATCTCTTACCTTTCTGTCTTTCTCTCTCGTTCTCTCTCTCTTTCTCTCTCTCTCTCTCATCTCTCTCTTCTCTCTCTCTCTCTCTTCTCTTCTTCAATCTCTCTTCTCTCTCTTCTCTTTCTCTCCTCTCTCTCTCTTTCTCGCTCTCCTCTCTCTCTCTCTCTCCTCTCTCTCTCTTTCTCTCTCTCTCTCTCTCTCCTTCTCTCTCTCCTCTCTACTTCTCTCTCTTTTCTCTTTCTCTCTCCCCTCTCTCCTCTTCCTTTTCCATCTCTCTCGTCTCTCTTCCTCTCTTCTCCTTCTCTCTCTTCTCTCTTCTTTTCTTCTTTCTTTCTTTCTTTTCTTTCTTTCTTTTTCTCTCTTCTCCTCTCTCCCCTCTCTTCTCTCTCTCTCTTCTCTCTCTCTCTCAAAAAAAAGAAAATTACTGCTAGAATCAAGGGGTTTAGAGAGAGAGAGAGAGAGAGAAGAGAGAGAGAAAGAGGAGAGAGAGAGAGAGAGAGAGAGAGAGAGAGAGAGAGAGAGAGAGAAGCGCACAACCGAGAGAAATATACACGCCCGGCCACTATTTAACCTGATACATTCGTTAAAATGTTTGGTAAGTTGATGGCGAGGCGCTGATTAGGGTGTAAATCTGCCTCAAGCACCGACTCGCATTCCTGACTCTTAACTCGAAAAAAACATGTGCGTGCGTGCGTGTGTGCGTGTGTTTGCGTTCGTCTCTGTGCGCGCGCGTGTGTGTGTGTGTGTCTTGGTGTGCGCGTGTGTCATTTTGTGGGGGTGTTTGTAGTTGTACGTGTTTGTGTTTGTTTGTTTGTTTGTGTAGCTTGGTGTGTGTGTGTGTGTGTGTGTGTGTGTGAGTGGTTTTGATTTTGTTTGTATGTATCCGCGTATTTATGAGTGTCTTCTTGTGTTTGTATGTTTGGTTGTGTATGTTGGTGATTATTTGTTGTAAATGCGTGTGTTTATGCTAATTTTATGCTGTATATATGTTAATTTTCTGTGTGTGTGCTTATGTATGCATGTATGTATGTATATTCCTGTCTATGTAGGTTTGAATTTATGTGTGTCAGTATGTGTGCTTGTGCGTCCGTGCGTATGCCTTAATGGAAATCTGATTATCTTTATAGCTGAGGCGTTAGTGATCATGTTGATAGGAAAGCTTTTTTTTTACCCCCTTTTCGTCATGTTTAAAAATGTGTGTTTGATGTTTATGGTCATTTTATCATCAGCATTTTATCGTATGTAACGGATTTCTTGCCCGGTCGTGGATGCTAAAGTAAACAACTTACGATTATTTATACGTAAGTAAGTGAGGATTTGACTCCTAAATTTTACTTTCGAAATGGATTTCGGATTAGCAGCGAGACGATATCAGCGAGGCATGCGCATAAAATCCTGCGAAATTGTATAGTCAAACACGCTTTATTTGTGCAAATTTGCGAGTAAACAAATGCAGGCGGAGGAAATTGATTTAAATTAGCTAAATTATGGCGCGACTGTGACTTGATTTACGTGGTAATGATATCATTCTTTTTCGGGGGTTGGTAGTGGCACGTAGCAGTTGTTGAATCGATTTCATAGCAGTTTGGTTTATTTTTGTTGTAATTGCTTCCATTCATGTTAATTATTGCCCTTTCATTGCTAATATTGTTGTTATTGTTTTCGTTATCGTTGTTATTTTCGTTAATATCTTTGTTGGTTTCGTAAACTTTATTGTTATTTTCGTTCATATTGTTGTTATTTTTTTGTTAATATTGTTATTTTCGTTTATATTAATGTTACTTTTCCCATCGTTATTATTGTTGTTATCAACTCTTTTCTAATTCCTATTCGTGTTTATGGTAAGGATAATAATGATAAATTATTGTTGCTGTTATCAGTAGTGGCCGTAGTAATGTTTTTCGTGTTTATAGAGATGTTGCTATTTTTATTGTTGTTCTTGCTATCACGTATTGTAAATGTTGTTTGCGGTTCATGTGTTCATTTACACTTATTTTAGTGCGGTGGTCTCTCTCTCTCTCTCTCTCTCTCTCTCTCTTCTCTCTCTCTCTCTTCTTTCTCTCTCTCTCTTCTCTCTCTCTTCTCTCTCTCTCTCTCTCTCTCTCTCTCTCTCTCTCTCTCTCTCTCTCTCTCTCTCTCCCTCTCCCTCTCCCTCTCCCTCTCCCTCCCTCTCTATCTATCTATCTATCTATCTATCTATCTATCTATCTATCTATCTATCTATCTCTCTCTCTCTCTCTCCTCCTCACTCTCTCTCTCTCTATATATATATATATATATATATATATATATATATATTATATATATATATATATATATGTATATATATATATATATATAACGTATGTATAATGGGTTTAAGAAACAATGAATATCAAAAGCAGCGCACAAAGATAGAGGAGACAGAAAATGGAGAATAATAGAATGAGTACGAGAAATAATGATGATGATAATGATAATAATAATAATGATATTGATGATGATGATGATGATGATGATGATGATAATAATCATAATAATAATAATAATAATAATAATAATAATAATAATAATAATAATAATAATAATAATAATTACAATAGCAAGAAGAAGAAGAGAAGAAGAAAAGGCAACGAAAGAAAAGGAGAAAGAGAAAATAAGAATAACATGGCGACAGCAATGGAGAAGGAAAAGAAGACCACAACGACATAGACGAAGAAGAAGAAAAGGAAAAAATGAAGATGCAAATGAGGAAATAATAATAATAATAATAAGAGGGGCAGGAGGAGGAGGAGGAGAGAGAAAGAAGAGGAAAGAAAAAAAATAAGGAAAGAAGAAGAGGAAGAGAAACAGGAGGAGAGAGAAAGAAGAGGAAAGAGAAAGAAGAAGAGGGAAAAAAATAAAGGAAGAAGAGGAGGAGGAGGGAGAGAGAAAAAGAAGAAGAAGAAGAGAAGGAAAGAAAAGAAGAAGAAGAAAAAGAAAGAAAAAGAAGAAGCAGAAGCAGAAAGCGCACTGTCAATTCGGGGTCACCAACGAGCTGGTTAGTGCCCCAAGGCCCTCGTGCGGCGGTAATGAGCGGGGCGGTAGTTAGGGCCGGACTCTCCCCCGAAGGCCCTACACTTCTTTTATTTAGATTAAGTCATCAAAGCGAGTTTCGGGCGGCCATTAGAACCTTCGCGGCGTGGGCGGAGGGGCGTGTGGGTGGTGACGAGCGTGGGCTGTGTGGTGAGTTTGAGGGCAAGGGGGAGGTGGGGATTTTTTTTTTTTTGGGGGGGCGGGGGGGGCTGGAGAATTTTTTTTTTTTTTGGGGGGGGGGCTGGAGATTTTTTTTTTTTTTTTTTTTTTTTTTTTTTTTTTTTTTTTTTTTTTTTGTGTGTGTGTGTGTGTGTGTGTGTGTGTGTGTGTGTGTGTGTGTGTGTGTGTGTGTTTTTTCGTCATCGTTTTGGTCTTGTTCTTGTCCTTCGTCTTATTCGCCTTCCTTTTTCCTCTTTTTTTTCTTCGTCTTCATTTTTTTCCCCTTTCAGTCTTTCTTTTTCTTTCTTAAAATGTCATATGAACATCGCGATTTTCAAATTATGTAAAACTGTACTATTGCTGTGAATTTCGAAATTGCTTACAATGGAACACACGATCTGAGATGCTCACACGCCACGAGAGAGAGAGAGAGAGAGAAGAGAGAGAGAGAGAGAGAGAGAGAGAGAGAGAGAGAGAGAGAGAGAGAGAGAGAGAGAGAAATCTTTGACAAACAGATCGACTCAAATAACAATTGATAAATGTAAAAGAATCAAAATCCAATTCCACAAGGGTTTTTTTTTTTCCTTCTCCCGCTCATGATTAAATCATTTTGAGGAAAGCAAACATTACTCGCCAGATATCTTCCATTAAGCCGTCGCGGTCCTTCGGGTTTTAAAAGCCTTAATACTTTAAAAGCATGGCTCTTGCGGCCAATTTCAACTCGTGATGTTGAAAACCGCATTCTTATGAGCGCGAGGAAGTTGTTCATATCTGTGAAATTCTTTTGATTATGATGCGAAGTTTTTTTTTTTCTCTTTTTTTCGTTTCTTTTGTTTCCTCTCCGTGCTTTGTTTTTGTTTTTCTTTTCTTTTTCTTGATTTATTTTATTCGAAAGCTTTGTTTTATGTTTTCTTCTCATTTTCCCCTTCTTTTAATTGAGGAAGTAAGACAGATTTACGTATCGTATATACCAATTAAACGCTGAAATTAAAGGATAAGCACTATGATCGGATGCTCATTTGTTTAGACAAGCTCCGCCGCCATCTTGAATCTCCTTACTTTGCGGCTGAGGTGGATCGTATCCCTTTCTGGGCCTTCGTGTTGTCGACTCCGGTATTGTTATTGTGGTATTTATTGTCTCGTTTACTGCCAAGAGCTTCATTGTTATTTTGAAAGAGCTTTTTCGCTTATTGTAAATTGTATGAAGCTCCCCCTCCCCTCGAAAGGGAGAAATGTCTTCATATGTCGGTTTATATTGCTTGTATTTTTGGTAGGTTAATATTTTTCCTTTTCTTTTCTTTTCGCTAATTGTTCGTTTTCTCACTTTATTACAAGTGCTTGTAAAATGTGCTTTTGCATCGTTCAGAGTGAATTTTAAGATATAAATAATGAATCAATTGTCATGTTTCTCGTGTAGACAATTATTTATGCTGTTTTATTAATAGGAAGAACTTACTCCTTATGCGGATTAGTAATTGTATTGTAAATTATATGAAATGCCAGTTCATTAAGATTCTGTATTTGGTATTTATTTTCACTATTATTATAACCATTATTGTTATTATTATAAGTAGTAGTTGTAAATTGTTATCGTCATCATCATTATCATTATTAAATATTATTATCACATTACTATTCTTGTTGATTATTGTTATTATTATCAAAATTATTATTATTGCACTGTGAATATTATCATGATCAATATATTTTTTCATTCATTATCCTCACAATCATTCATACTTCCTTACTTGAGAGTATATCCATATATAAGTTTCCGTAAAACTGAAAGAAACCAAAAAATGTGAACGCAGGCGCTTGTGGTATCTTCATGACGTCCCGCGGCATCATTAAATCTTGGCAATTAATCAAAGTAAGCATATTCTCATTATTTCAGACGATCAATTATGGGAGTGACACGTCATTACACGCTGTTGGGTTTTGCATAAAGAGTGAGGGGCTTAAAAGCTTCGTTCACCGTGGCACTGATCGATACCTTGCTATTAAAACTGGGTGCCATCTAGTGCCGGGAGAGAGGAGGTAGGGGTTGGGGTTGGGGGAGGGGGAGTGTAGGGGAGAATCGGGGGAGGTGGTGGGATGGGGTAAGGGGGTGGGGGATGTTATTCTTCATGTTCCCTCATTTGGGCTTTTCTGTTCTCCCTCCTTCCCTCTCTCCGTCCCCTCCCTCTCATTCCTCTCTTCTCCCCTCCCTCTCTCACTCTCTCCACCCCTTTCTCTCACTCACACTCGTTCTCTCTCTTTCTTTCACCCATCTCATACTCCCTCACTCCTACAACCCCCTTCCTCCCTTCCTCGCTCCCTCTTTTAACTCCCTTCCTTCCTCCCTCCCTCCCTTACACCCACACTCCCTTCCTCCCTCTCTCTCCCTCCCTCCCTTCCCTCCCTCCCCTCCCTCCCTCCTTCCTTTACACTCACACTCCCTCCCTCCCTTTTCTCCCACCCCCCTTCTTCTCCCTCCCACCCTCCTTCCTCTCCCTCCCACCCTCCCTCCTCTCCCTTCCACCCTCACTAACTCCCTCCCTCACTACCTCCCTCCCTCACTCACTCACTCACGCACTCACTCACTCCCTTACACCACACTCCCTCCCTCCCTTCCTCCCTCTTCTCCCTCCCATACTCCCTCCCTCCCTCACTCCCTACAAGCACCACATGTTCGTGAGCTGTGACGCAACCCCCCGCAGCCCCGCAGGGATAACAATACAGAAATGGTTAATCCGTGACATCGTTGACGTGGAGGAGGAAGTCATTTTCCCCTCGTTGGCGTGGCGTGAGGGGAAAGCACTAATGGCGGGGTTTAGAGGGCGGGGTTGCGTGGCGCTTGCAGTGGGCGTGGAGGGGCGTGGAGGGCGAGGAGGGGCGTGGAGCGGCGTTGGAGGGCGAGGAGGGGCGTTGGGGGAAAGAAGCGGGTGATGGCTGTGTTGTTTAGGAGGGGTGGAAGTAGGGGTTTTGAGATTGAGGAGGGGGAGAAGGAGGAGGAGGGGGTTTCTCTCACTCTTTCTTTCTTTTTTTCTATCTTTCTCTTGTTTCTTCTCTCTCTCTCTTTCTCTCCTGCTCTCTCTCTCTCTCTCTCTCCTCTCTCTCTCTCTCTCTCCTCCTCTCCTCTCTCCTCTCCCTTTTCCTCTCTCCTCTCTCTCTCTCTCCTCCCTCCCTCTCCTCCCCCCTCTCCTCTCCTCTCCTCCCTCTCCTCCTCCTCTCCCTCCTCCTCTCTTCTCTCTCTCTCTCTCTCTCTCTCTCTCTCTCTCTCTCTCTCTCTCTCTCTCTCTCTCAAATATCTCTTACTTAGTCCACAAAATATCCATATAGCGATATCCGCTTCTCCGTTGCGAAATCTGAAATCGGATACACCGCATCGCACTATTCTTGTTTCAACTTCATTAATTTATATAAAAAATACTAACCAAAGCGAAACACAATAACATCTTCTATTTTAATTAATTCGTGAAGAGCATCTTTTACAGAATCGCATATCACGTCGTAGATCTTTTTTTTATCTCACTTTCTGGTTTTGAGAAGGGGAATTGTGGTTTGGGATTGGTGTGTGTGTGTGTGTGTGTGTGTGTGTGTGTGTGTGTGTGTGTGTGTGTGTGTGTGTGTGTGTGTGTGTGTGTGTGTGTGTGTGTGCGTGTGTGTCGGAGAGAGAGAGAGAGAGTGAGAGAGAGAGAGAGAGGAGAGAGAGAGAGGGGAGAAGAGAGAGAGAGAGAGAGAGAGAGAGAGAGAGAGATCTAATTTATTAAGCTAGATTTTGACATCTTGGTTTTATTTATTTATTATTATTTATTTATTATTATTATTATTATTATTATTATTATTATTATTATTATTTTATTATTATCATTTCATGTAATGTTCTGCAAATATTTGAAGAGACGTACCTGTCGATAGAAGATACGGTATTGTACTTTTTTATTTATTTTGAATTTACTGAATTTCACTCCTTTTCGCCTCTCGTCTCTCCATTTTTTAATGTTATTTGTCGGGCAACGAACGTGGTAAATGTTATATGAATGGAGTGGAATCTTATTTCGATTATGCAACCTTTTTCTTAGATTATTTATATTGCTATGTTGTTATGTCTTGTTTTATTTCTTTCTGTTTATTTTTTATACTTATTTGATTCCTCATGTGTAGATTTTTTTATGTGCGTATGTAAATAATCTATTGAGTGTGTGTGTGTCGGTTTGCACGTGTGATGTATGTACTATGTGAATATAAGTATGTTTACATGCGTATGCTTGAATGTGTGTGTGTGTGTGTGTGCGCGCGCGCGTGTGTGTGTTTTTGTGCGTGTGCGTGCGCTTGTGTATCCATGCTTTTTATGTGCAAGTGTCGCCCTGTGCCCATGTGTGGCCTCCCATGCATGACGGCGGTTCCTTACCTCTGCCATTAATGCCAGCCGCGATGACATTCGTTCCAAGGCCTCGTAAACTGCCAGGCCCGAAGGTCACTTGGGGAGTTATTAAGGCGAGTTTTTGCCGCTGCATTCCGCAAGGCGAGCTTCCCCAGGTGGGCGCGGGCGTGGACGAGGGCGTGCGCTGGTGGAGGCGCGCGAGCTACGAACACATTCTTGAGGATTTTTTTTTTTTTGGGTGGGGGGGAGGGGGCTTGCTTGCTTGCTTGTATAAATGTTACGGATTATGTAAGTGGTATATTGTATATGATACACATGAACGGGTACATGATATATCATATAACCATGATAATGTTGTTATATATTATAATATGTATATATTACAGACATGCACATACGCATAAAATCATACGAACGCGCACACACAAACACACTCACAAACAAACAAACAAACAAGCAAACAGATAGACAGATAAATGCATGTACTCGGTTAAACGTATCACTTGTACAAAGGGTCTCAGTAAGATGTAAATATGTAAAAGCAAAAAAAAAAAAATCTCACGTTATTTCGAATAAACTGAGAAAAAGGCCGGGTCAGAGTCTGGCGAGCGTGATGAGGATGTATCTGCATAATTACAGATATCTGCAGTCTTGTGTTTTCTCGGAAATTAAAGTGATATATTATCGTAATGTCATGTTGAACCGCTCCGTGTCATGCGCAATCTGCAGTGCGATTAGTCAGAAGGTGTATTATCATGACGTCATAAATATACCCCGAATTGTGACTGGAAGAGAGACGTCATACTTAAACCGCAATATGATTAGTGGAAAGCTCATGACGTCATTAATATCCAGAAGAAGCGTGATTGGCGGAAATCCCTCTTTATCGTGACGTCACAGATTCATCCTCAATCTGATTGGTCGAAACCACAAATATGGCAGGAGGGTAGGGGGGAGGGAGTAGCGGGGGGGGGGATGTAGCCTGTTCTCATCCATCACGGTTGGACGCACTGTGACGCGGTAATTGGTGAACATACCTGGTGATTATGTGTCCCACCCGCACACACGCGCCACTGAACTGATCCATCAAGAATTAAAGCACCTGCCGAGAGCCCTGTGCGGTGTCGGTGGCCTGCGGGTGAGAGGCAGGAAGTTTCCCGCGTCGGCTGAAGGATGGAGGGGAGTTGGGGGGGGGAGGGAGGGAGAGGGGGGAGGGGAAGGGAAGAGAAACAAGAGAAGAATAAAGGAGAGGAGGGAATGTGGGGGAAGGGGGGGGGTAAGAAGGAAACGAGAAAAGAGTGATGGATTAAATGGAATACTACTTGATTACTTGGCTAACATTATGGGAAAGAGGTGGCAAGGTTGACGGATAGAGACAATTTGAGGAAAAAAGAACAAACAAACAAAAAAAACGATCTTCTCTATCTATCTCTTCCTTTCGTTAGCCATTTGGGGATAAGAAAGTGACAGGTTAGATTGATAACGGGTAGATTTTGTTGATTAACTTCGCCGTAGATAATGATAGGTAATCAGCCGACTCATTAGTGTTGATTAATGTCCGTAGAGAACAAGGGAAGACACTTGTATTTTTTTCTCAGGCGTCTTACGTAGGCCTATAAAGTGCCAGTCCCACGCTCAGGCAATTTTAACAAACCAAATAACCTCATTTAGTTTTTTTTTCTACTTCACTGGATCACGCGATTTCGAGATTACGAGATTTCGAGACTGTTTTTATTACTGTTTTTTTATGAATGCCATATGGTTCGGTGGCCATTTTCCCGTTTTCTTTGTGACCAAGAATCGCATTTCCCGTTTTCTTTGTGACAAAGAATCGCATTTCCCGTTTTCTTTGTGACAAAGAATCGTATTTCCCGTTTTCTACATGAAGTTCATTAATAGTTGATGACTTCCTGTGATTAAATATTCTTTGGCTGGATTTTTTTTTGGAAAAAGAACTTGATACAGGTTATGATAACTTGAATACATTAGATATAGAGATCATTTTCTGCTTTCCATGCGAAAATTTAAACTTATCATGTAAAAAGGTTTCTATAAAAGGCCCGCAAGAAGTATCGATGTTAAATAGCGAGTTTGTGAAAAATTATCGGACAGCTCAGTCTGTTTTTTTTCTTCCGAATTGTGCTGTTGTTTAGGATTTTTTTATTTTTTTTTTTTTTATTGAAGTTGAGTTTTGTTTATTTTTGTCATTGTTTTCGATTGAATTTCTCGCGTTTGACAGTTCAGGCTTTTATTTATCCATTTTCTTTTTTGGTTTTAGCTCGTGTTTTTTAGACTGGTTGCTGATCTTTTAGTATTTATTTGTTTTATTTATTTATTTATTTATTTATTTTATTTATATTTGTTAGAGTGATAAATCGTATTTTTCGTAAACTTTGTTGTTAAGGTAAATTTGTGTATTTCTTTTTCTACAAATATCATCCTCAATATTAAGATCTGTTGTTGGGACCATTGACTTCTTTCAAAAATTGTCATTTTAGAACACTTATTACGTCTGTTTTTATTGTTATTTATATTGTTGATGTTGTTGTTAGTGTTATTGTTTTGTTTATTGCCACTATTGTTTTTGTTTGACAAACCTTTGGTGTTATAGTATATGGTGTTGAATCATAAGGACAAAGGAAAATAGCTTAATTAAGATTGAGATCCTATTCTATTAGAACCAAACCATCTCCAACTTGTCTCTCCGCACGCGCACACACACACACACACACACACACACACACACACACACACACACACACACACACACACACACACACACACACACAGCGCCGCTTCAGAGCACCCAATACCTCAAGTTTGTTTGACCGATAACCGCTCCGCCCTTCGAGCAGCAGTCCACAAGGGCGTTATCAGCTTGCGTCTTGTTAGCGGGACTATCTCGCCGTCCATTTCGTAGCTCAAAGTGAAGCTATTGAGAACCACTTAATCAAATCCTACGAGGAGGAAGGTGTAGGAGGAGGAGTGGGGGGGGGGGAGATGGAGGTGTGGGGGGGAGTGGGGGATAAAGGAGGGTGGGAGGAAGGTGTAGAAGGGAGAGGTGGGAAGATAGGTGTAGGAGGGGGAAGTGGGAAGGAGGGAGGGAGGAAGGTGTAGGAGGGGGAGGTGGGAGGAGGGAGGCGAGGAAAGTGTAGGAGGGGGAGGAGAGAGGGAGGGAGGTGTAGAATTAGCAGGTGGGAGGGAGGGAGGGAAGGAAGGAGGAGGAAATGGAAGATGTGGAGGGAAGGTGAGTGAAGGGAGAAATGAGAAGAAGGTAGGTGAGAGAGGGGGAGGGGAAGATTAAAGGGGGAAAAGGGAGAGGAGGAGAGGGGAAAGAGAGAGAGAGAGAGAATAGAGAGTGAAGCGATGTGGTGAAATCAATTAAGTCGGCCATTAAGATGTGTCACGGGGCTCCTTGAGACGCCGTTGTTGCAGACCAGTCGGTGTGGGCGTGGGGGGGGCGAGGATGTGTGTGTAAGGGAGGGAGGGAGGGATAGAGAGAGAGGGAGGGAGGGATAGAGAAGAGGGAGGGGGGGTAGAGAAAAGGGAGGTGGGGGGGGAAAAAAGGGGGGGAAGGTGAGGGAGGGAGGAGAGGGGGGTGAGGGGGGAGAGAGAGGGAGGTGAAGGAGGGAGAGAGGGGGAGGTGAGGGAGGGGGGGGGGGGGGGAAAGAGGGGGGGGGTCTGTGGGGTGTATTTGTGAAAAACGATTACAAAAGGCAGTTTTTTTACGCTTCAGTTGGCTGGGTGCAAAGTGGCCTTTTGATCTGGTGTCAGAGAGTCATGCTTTTTTGTCACCATAGTTAGCAATGGAGAGAGAGGGAGAGAGAGAGAGAGAGGGAGAGGGAGAAGGGGAAGAGAGAGAGAGAGAGAGAGAGGAAAGGAAAGAAGAGAGAGAGGAGAGAGAGAGAGAGAGAGAGAGAGAGAGAGAGAGTAAAGGGGAGGAAAGGAGAGAGGGGAAGGGAGCGAGAGAGGGAAGAGAGCGAGAGAGGGAAGAAAGTGAGACAGACAGACAAACAGATAAATAGAGATAAAAGCAGAGAGAGAGAGGAGAGAAGAGGAGGAGAGAAGGAGGGGGAGAGAGAGAGAGGAGAGAGGGGAAAGAGGGGAGAGAGAGGGGAGAGAGAGGGAGGGGAGGGAGAGAAAAAAAAAAGGGAAAAAGAGAGAGGGGAAGAAGGGGGAAAAGGAGGGGGAAAGAGAGGGAAAGAGAGGGGAGAGAGAAGGGGAAAAAAGAGAGGGAGAGAGAGAGAGAGAGGAGAGAGGAGAGAAGAGAGAGAGGAGAGAGAGAGGAGGAGAGAGAGGAGAGGAGAGAGAAAAGGGGGGGAAGGGGAAAGGGGAAGGGGGGCGAGGAGGGAAAAGGCAGAGAG
>NC_051403.1:14443316-14448316 GCF_015228065.2 Penaeus monodon | reverse complement strand
CAACTGGGAGAGGAAGCGCCCTGTGTGGGTGATGCTGATGGTCAACTCCCTGACGGAGAGTGACATCCGGAGCCGAGGGGTGCCTGTGCTTGACCTGTACCTGGCGCAGGAGGCGGAGCGGCTCACGAAGCAGACGGGGGCGGTGGAGAGGGTCGAGGAGCAGTGCGTCCCTCTCAACGGTCTCAATTTCTCGCAGGTTAGTGGGTCCCTCGGCACTGTAGTGTTGTTGTTGTTGGTATTATTATTATTATTGTTGGTGTTGGTATTATATTATGAGATGTTGAGATCATCACAGGTCATCATCATATCCTCCTCATCACTCATCATCATCATCATCATCATCTCTCATTTTCAGTCATCAGCATCAGATCATCATCATCATCATCATCATCATCATCAGCATCACATCAGGCATCATCATTCATCATTCAATCTCATCATCGATCCAAATTTTTTTTTGTTGTTGTTGTTGTTGGTATTAGTAATATTATTATTTTGTTATTATTGTTGCTATTAGTAATATTTTTTTTTTGTTATTGTTGCTATCAGTAATATTTTTATTAGGTTGTTATTGTTGCTATTAGTAATAGCATTATTTTGTTATTATTGTTGTTGTTTTATTATTATTATTAGTAGTAGTAGTATTTTTGTTTTGTTATCATTATTGTTAGTATTGTTGTTGTTTTTGTTCTTCTTCTTCTTCTTCTATATATGATTATTATTATTATTATTATTGTGTTATCATTATTGATATTAATATAATTATATTATCAGTATATTATTGTTATTATTATTATTATTATTATGATTATTATTATTATTATAGATATTATTGTATTGTTATTGTTATGTTATTGCTTATTGGTATGTTATGTTATGGTTATTGTATGTTCTTGTATGTTATTGGTATGATTATTATTAGATTATATTTATTTCTTATATTAGGGTATCACCATAGGTTTACGGGCTTATAGAGTGAAAGTATCTTTGCTTCTCTTCTCTCTTTCTTTCAATTTCACAAGCGAAATATTGGGTTTCTTTTCTTCTTCTTTTTCGTTCGTATTTACTTCTTTGATTTTAATCCTTATTAATTTTGTTATCTGTTCCACATTTCACATCATTCTGCCTCCTCCCCCTCCCCTCCTCACCCCCCCTTCCCTTCTTTTTCCCTTCCCTCCTTTTTCCTTTCATTCCCCCTTCTCTCCTCACTCCCCCATCTCTCCCCCTCCCCACCTCTCCACCTCCCTCCTTTCTCCCTTCCCTCTCCATCCCTTCCCCTTCTCTCCCCCTCCCCCTCCTCTCCCCCTCCCCTTCCTCTCCCCCTCCCCCTTCTCTCCCCCTCCCCTCCCCTCCCTTATGCCACCGGACCTCGCCCAGCAGGAAGTCCGGAGGGATGGTGGGGGTTGGGGGGGGAGGTTGAGAACGGTGGGGGGGGGGGGGTAATGGACCGTGTAGGCCTTACTCGTTACTCTTGTTTCTTCTTTCATTTCTTATTTTCTTCCTTCGCTTCCGTTCTTCTTTCTCCTTTTCGTCCTCCTCTCTCCTTCCCCCTTTCAATCTCTTGCCCTCTCTCTGTTTGCCTTCTTTTCCTTCTCCTTCCCCGCAGCTTCTCCTCTACCTCTTACGTCTCCTTCCCTCTCATTCTCTTCTTCGCTTTCTCCTCCTCCTCCTTTCTCCTTATCCTGCCTCTTTCTCTTTTAGATACTGAGGCCACATTTCCAGTCCTCCCCACATCTCTACCTCCCCCCCCCCCACACCCCCTCTATCTCCCCTCACTTCCCCTATTTCTTCTCTCCCATTTCCCCTTTTTCTTCTCCTTTATTTCCCCTCTTTCTTTTCTTAAAATTCCCCTCTATCTCCCATCACTTCCCCTCTTTCTTTATCAGCTTCCCCTCTTTCTTCTCCCACATTCCCTCCCTTCTCCCACGTTTTCCCCTTTCTTCTCCCTCATTTCTGTTATTCCTCTCCACTTTCCATCCTTCTTTAACCCTTACTTCCCCTCTTTTCTTACCTCACTTCCCCTCTTTCTCTCCTCCCCTCACTTATCATCTTCTTCCTTACTGATCTTTTCTTACTTCCATTCCCCCTCTTTATTCCCCTCTCTTTTCCCCCCCACTCCTCTTCTATCCTTCCCTCCCCCCATCCCCTTCCCCTCTCTCCCCTTCGCCCCGCCATTCCCATGAAAGAAAAGAAAAGAAAAGAAAAACGAAAAGAAAAGAAAAAAAGTCGTCACGAGATACGACCCGACCTCAGCAGCCTCTCCGTCGGGTGAATCATCGACGCCGCAACAGGGGGTCGTCCACGCGCTCTCTCTCTCTCTCTCTCTCTCTCTCTCTCTCTCTCTCTCTCTCTCTCTCTCGCCTTCTCTCCTCTCTCTCTCTCTCTCTCTCCTGTTCTCTCTCTCTCTCCTTCTCTCTCTCTTTTCTCTCTCTTTTCCTGTTCTCTCCTCTCTCTCTCTCTCTCTCTTCCCCTCTCTCCTCGTCTTCCTCTCTCTCTCCCCTCTCTCTCTCTCTCTCTCCTCCCTCTCCCTCTCCCTCTCCCTCTCCCTCTCCCTCTCCCTCTCCCTCCCCCCCTGACCTCCTTTCTCCATGCACGCATAGTTTATACTTCAAAGGAAATATAAATTTTCAAAACTCCACCAGCACCAGCAGACTGACATTTCCTTCCGTCAAAATCACCCTCATTAACTTCCTTTAAATCCGCATTTTTTTTTGTAGGACGTCATCTCATCCTCACTCCCAAAAGAGGAAAGAGGGGGGAAAGGAAGGGAAAAGAGGGAGAGAGGGAGGGAGGGGAATGGCAGCGGGCGGCGTGAGTGCGTGCGGGCGGGGCGGGCGGGCGGGCGGGGCGGGGCGGGCGGGCGGTCGGCAGACGTAATGGCGCGTGGCAGGAAACGAGCATCGGAAGGCGTGCCATTAGAGCCGAGACTTGGCTGCCAGCGACTCGTCCTCCGCCCGGCTGGCTGTCGGCGCCAAAACGCTCGGCTGCCTTTGTTGTCGTGTCGCCTCGGCCGCCCGCCCGCCCCGCCCCGCCGCGTCCCACGCCCACGCTGACCTCCGCTGCACGCCCGCGATGCGGCTCTCGGGCCTTTGTGTGCGGGGCGCTTGAAATGTCTTAGGTGCATAAAACTTGTGTGTGTGTGTGTGTGTGTGTGTGTGTGTGTGTGTGTGTGTGTGTGTTGTGTGTGTGTGTGTGTGTGTGTGTGTGTGTGTGTGTGTGTGTGATATATATATATATATATATATATATATATATATTTATTTATTTATTTATATATATGAATTATATATATACATATATATATTATATATACACATATATTTATATTAAACATACCTGTACATACACATACATGTATATATATATATATATATATATATATATATATATATATATATATATATATATAAAATATATAAACACACAGACACACACACACACACACACACACACACACACACACACACACACCACACACACACACACACACACACACACACACACACACACACACACACACACACACACACACACACACAAAGACACATATATACATATACAACACACACACACGTATATACATATATAACATACACACGTATACACACATATCCTACACGTGCATGTACGTACAGTAAGTCTACACGAATTCCAAACCTGTCCGCGGTCGGAACTGGGTTTCATTCTGGCCGCTGACAAATGAACACTTTACGCGACTGAGTTCACTCGAACGACCACCGCCATAACTTCCCTTCGCTCGCTTATCTGTTTTGCATGATAAAGCCTTCGAAATTTTCCCCGTCCCAGAAGGCAGTAAAGCTTGAGTGCAAAGGGCGCTTACTGTCAGGTCTTCGTCGGGACACAGATTCATAAATACCATATTGCCAACGGCGCTGAGAGATGGATGAGACTGATTAAGCACAATTTTATTTTCTTAATTTCCTCTTTGGCTTTTATTATATAGATCTTGTCGGGGTGGAATATGCATGTATATTAGACGGAACGTTGTAAAATATCGCGGGGGAGTGTAAACATCAGCGTGGAGAATCCGAACTTAATTGGTCCGGACGGGTTGGTTGGTTCACATCTCGTTCCGGTCGGCCGACTCCATGACACATCTTGCCTGCGCGGAAGGCTCGCTCTATCGGCTGATTATGATAAACAGGCCTTTTAATTGCACTTTCCTGAGGTCTCGCGTCGGGGGATTTCATCGGGCTTATCCACACGATTTGTCGCGGGGATTTTTAAGGAATTTGGAACTCGGGAATTCTAACTGTCGGCGGCAGGATGGGTTTTGTATTTGCCGAATTTCGATATTAATATTCCGTGTTTTTTTTTCCTAATACTGTCTGAATTCTCGCTGACGATCCACTTTTGTGAATCACTAGAATCCCGCACGGGTAGAACGATACGGCCTGAAAACGCAGGAGCATTAGTGAAATTGAGAAACGGAGAGGAAAGCGTGTTTTTTTTCCCTGTCTCTATGAACGCCACGAAGCGCCATCTATCTTTCCCTTTCATCGCCCGTGGCCCGGCTCTCTATTTACGACGCCTCTATTTTACTTGATCTTTCCTCCCTTTTTTTTATCAATATAAACCCCTCACTCGAAGGAAGCTTTTAAAAATGGTTCACTATCAGAAAATAAATGAAGTAGAAGCCATCACTCGCGAACGGGTTTCCAGGGTATCGCGGAGATCGAGGTCGCTTAAACACCGATAGAATGAGGGAAAGTAGAGAAGAGTGAAGGAAAGAAAACGGCGGAGAGGTAATAGATGTGGACGAGGATATACTGAATGAAGGATAGAAGCCAAGGGGGTTAATGTAAAGTGAATTTTGAGAGAAATTAGAAAACAGGTTGAGAATTGAGGCGAATTGAATGAAATGCCGCTCTAAATTCGTCGGAATAGATGGTAGAAAAGAGGAAAAAAAAGGATAGCTATCTTGCTTTAGTTGGTTAGATTGCTGTAGCGAAGAATAATGTAGAATTGTATGAGAAGAA
>NC_051403.1:14430816-14438316 GCF_015228065.2 Penaeus monodon | reverse complement strand
CGAAGTTATATAGGAACATCATAAAAAAAATATTGTTTTACTTCAACCTAAATATTCACAGACTCATTGCTCGACGAATAACACCTTCTCTGCCTCCCCTCTGCAGGTGGTATTCGCCCTCAACCACACGTTGTCACAGCAGGAGATCTTGCGCGCCGGAGATGGTCGTCTGACCTTCACCACAGATGACCTCATACGCCACTATAACTGCGGTGACCTCGATGCTGTGATCTTCTCTCAGGACACCACACAGGTAGTAAGGACGTTGCGACTAGATTGTATGTTTTGCTACATTATTTTTATCTTGGTTAGGGTTTCTGTGATGTGAGAGGGGTTTGCGTACGTGTGTGTGTGTGTGTGTGTGTGTGTGTGTGTGTGTGTGTGTGTGTGTGTGTGTGTGTGTGTGTGTGTGTGTGTGTGTGTGTGTGTGTGTGTGTGTGTGTGTGATGTATGTGTATGTGTTGTGTGTGTATGTGTGTGTGTGTGTGTGTGTGTGTGTGTGTGTGTGTGTGTGTGTGTGTGTGTGTGTGTGTGTGTGTGTGTGTGTGTGTGTGTGTGTGGGTGGGTGGGTGTGATATTTTTTTGTGTTTGTGTATATATTCTCTCTTCTTTATTTTGAGTGTGTTTATGAGTGTTTGTGTATATTTATGCGTGCATCCATGTGCATATGTGTATGTATCTATGCATCATATTATCAAGTGGTCACATTGTAGAGAGCAAGTGTAAGGTAAGAGCTTCTTGTATCTTACTACTGAGAGTTAAGCTCATTAAGAAATTGTGGTGTGCAATTGACTGGTTGTGATCATCAATATAATATATATTTTTCTGGTATACCTGAAAATACTTTTCTCCTGTAAATGTTACACTTAATATCCCTGCACTTATGCACAGTGCCTTCTGAGCCCGTGAAAAAGAAATTAGAAACCATTCTATTTCATCGCCCTGAATCAGTGGTTCCCAACCTGTTCACCCTTTTTTTATATTTGAATTAATTTTCCTAAGGATCTCAGGTCTTCACACACACACACACACACACACACACACACACACACACACACACACACACACACACACACACACACACACACACACACACACACACACACACACACACTACACTATACTACATTTCATTAATGAACGACAATCTAGTTTTTGAATTGTGGTTTTTTCTTCTATATAACTTATCTTTAGCTGCCTTATTGTGGATTATTATATAATTACCGGCCATCCACTTGAAATTGCTGTGGACCTCTAAAGAAACGCAAGTTGGGAGCCATTGTTTTAAATCATCACATTCTATCTATTTAAGTTATTTTATCCCTTTATTCCAGGTCATTCCATCTTCCATTTTCCTCATTAAATTTTGGCTGGAGAGTCGCTATGGCAAGCTGAGCTTACTATGAGAGGCGCGCCTTTTGCGAATATTTGTAATTTTTTCCCCCTATGATATTCCATGTTAAATTGCATAGTCACTTCCCTTGGATTTCACTTTTTATATACTATGAAGAACTTTTATATTTACATCACCCCATTTCCTTTAGAACGAATCCATCCCCCAGGTCCCCCACTCCACATTACCTCCATCTCACCTCCCACCCCCCACCCCCCTATCAAACGATCCCCCGACATTTTTTATCCAACGCCATCTCCTTCAGGACGAATCCCCGCTTTATCCCTCGGCGGAACCTCATCCTCGATTTCTCCCCCCAGGTCCCCCACCTCGGCAACTCGTCCCTGCCTCCCGTCGACGCCGCCACGGCCACGCACATCGACGAGTACTTCCGGGAGGAGCTCATCTACCGCCGCAACCAGCGCATGGGCGAGCGCGTCGTCGAGATCCTCAAAGCCAACCCCGACCAGAGCTTCTTCTTCGCCTTCGGGGCCGGTGAGTAGGCTGCGAGAGAGGCAGCTTTTTAATTTGTTATTTTATTATTATTATTATTATTGTTATTTTTAGGGGGCGGGGAATTGTGTTTTGGATTATGGTTTGGATTCGTAGGGACATACGGATAGACATAAATACAAACACGCACACACACACGCACGTTACGTTACGTTACGTGCTAAAACTAACAGACATCGTTCACAGCAGACGTCACAGGTCAAAAGATCTGACCTAAAAATTGACCTCACTGGTAAGTTGACCCGACAGAGATGCCACTTGGCTGAATAATTTTAGTATCTGTATATATCGTATTTTTTTTTAGCTCTTTAGGGATATTTAGACTACATATTAGTACAAATCGACATTACATTTTTGTTTGTATGTTAAGTTTGATTAACATCTGCAGCTTGATATTACTATTTTTCATACCTTGCGTAAAAAAAACACATTGTAAATGTTGCAGGGTTAAGGGTGAAGAAATGAATCCTAATCATAAAGATCTTGGTTAATATTATTGCATTTTTTTACTCTTGGAACATTTTTGATGCTTTTTATGACTTAGTATTTTGGTTTCATTATATTTCATGCTTTAAATCTATGTCGATTAAATTGAACAGGCAATTTATCTTATGATGAGTCAAAATAATTTTCTGGTGTTCTTATTACTATTGCCATGCTATTTTTATTGTAGTTATTTGTTCTCTTTTTATGTCATTATCGCTATTCTTATTATATTTGTCATCATCACTCTTATTGTTAGTAATATTAACTCTTTCCCCTTATCAATATTATCATCACATCTTATGGCCTATGAATTATGACTACCCATCATTATAAAAAAAATGGCTATTATTCTTAGGCAACTGAATTTTTTGATTTGGTTTTTTTTTCCATAGCCGAGTCCTTTGCTGATTCCTTTAAGACCTATTGGGTATGGTTTTACATTACTTGGTATATATTCATTTCAATATATATATATATATATATATATATATATATATATATATATATATATATATATATATATCACTAAATTTTACGATGTGAATTATATTTATCATATTTGTATTGCCAGATGATGTTATTTTATTCTATGATTAACGCAAAACATTAATATGATATGGCATGGTATTTGCATTCAATATTTCGTTCTTTGAGATCCTGTTTCCTAACCTGAGCCGATCGCGTTTCCCTGCGTCTAGTGTTATTATTCTGATAATGTAATATTCATTCAACTTCAGTGCTTTGGTGTTGTTTGTGGCTCTACTAAGATACACTACCACAGTGAATTCACTTACATCCGGGTAATAAAAGCCTAAGAGTGTTGAAAAGGGATATTTTAATATCGTTGGTTCGTGTTGTTTTTATATTATATGGGCGGGTGTTAAAAAAGAGACGGATTTTATTTTGTTTTTTTATTTATTTATTTTTATATATTTTTTAAAACGTGGATCTGGCTTTAGTTTGGATTATTGTATCTATGAGTATAGTCCCCCCCCCCCCAGTATTAGTGTTTTGAGATCGTATGATTTGTAGACCGTAAGCTGTTATGACAAAATATTTGGCTACAATTAAACAAGAAAATTAATGAAAACAGCATCAAAACAACAACGTGCGTGTGTGTGTACGTTTGTGTTTGCGTTTTAATATTTTTTAATGATAATGGTAATGATAATAGTAATAATAATGAATATACATATTACTATCGTTATTGTTGTCGTTGGCGTTACTGTTGTTATTATTATTATTATTATTATTATTATTATTATTATTATTATTATTATTATCATTCTTCATCGTCATCATCACCATCATTGTTATTGCTGTTACTGCTGTTGTAGTTATTACGTCGTGCCGTCATAGCCGTTTCTCTTATTATTGTTATTATTGCCATTATCAATATTACTATTATCATTCTTCCCATGAGTATGATTATCACGTCCGACCACCTCCCCTCTTACAGTACCAAGTCTGCGAAATTTTGCCATCTATCCATTTCCATCTATCACTCTACGCCGGGGATTGTCAAACACGCGGCCCCGCCTCACTATGTGCTGTCCGCGACGCATCTGCTATTTCTTATGTCTTAAAGTCTGCCGTTTTATTTGATTAATTATGCCAGTCTTTCGTCTTCTGAGATGATCACTTACACTCTTACAGTTTTTTTTTTATGATTGGGTTTTTATTTTATTATTATATTTTTTATTTATTTATATATTTATTTATTTTATTATTATTTTTTTTAATGAATGAAATAGGCTTCTACGTTATATTTCAACCATATATATATATGGCCGTTTCGTCGCGTCGACTCGTGATTATCTGGCCCGCATACTGTAAGGAGAAAGATGAGTTTTGGCAATCCTGCTCTGCGCTGTATCTACACTGTCGACACTGCATCAACCTGCCCACCAGTGTAACAAACCGCTCTCCTTCCTACAGAGTGATCTTGTTATTGTTGTAATGTTGTGAATATCCAAGCGTCTGGTTATGAATATTTTGCTAGTCTATATATGTTAACACACACTCTCTCTCTCTCTCAGTGTATAGGTGTGGCTTGTGGTTTTGTTGTGTGTCATTTTTTCTTCTTCTTTTTCTTTTCTTTCTTTTTATTTCGTTTATGTTGGTGTTGGTACGTAAGTAAGATGACGGGTATAGGTAGGTAGGTAAGTTGGTAATATACTGGCTTTTATGAGGCGATTGTTATTCATTATTTTTATTTTTATTTTTTTCTCTTTTTTTTTTCCTTTTTCTTAAATAGATAACGAGGGAAGATGGTAAGGGCGATGAAGGAAATGGGGGGGGGGGGGGAAGGGGGCCAGAAAAACGAGACATCGATAGAGAGGTTCCACTGTGGGAAGGGGGAGGAGGAGGAGAAGGAGAAGGAGAAGGAGAAGGAGAAGGAGAAGGAGAAGGAGAAGGAGAGGAGAGGAGGAGAGGAGGTATGATGGTGGAGGAGGAGGAGAGGAGGAGGAGGAGGAGGAGGAGGAGGAGGAGGAGGAGGAGGAGGAGGAGGAGGAGGAGGAGGAGGAGGAGGAGAAGGAGAAGAAGAAGAAGAAGAAGAAGAAGAAGAAGAAGAAAAGAAGAAGAAAAAGAAAAAGAAAAAGAAAAGAAAAAGAAAAAGAAAAAGAAAAAGAAAAAGAAAAAGAAAAAGAAAAAGAAAAAGAAAAAGAAAAAGAAAAGAAGAAGAAGAAGAAGAAGAAGAAGAAGAAGAAGAAGAAGAAGAAGGAGGAGGAGGAGAAGGAGGTAGTAATGATGGTGGAGGAGGAGAAGGAGGAAGAGGAGGGAGGAGAGTAAAGGACCTGGTTAATGAAAAAGAATTGTCATGTCAAGCGGTGTTATGCCTGTCATTTGTCAGGCGGCGGGCACCGTCTCCTTCCTCTTGCCGCGTCTTTCTCAGTCTCACTTTGGTTTCGTTTGGGTTTCATTAGTTTTTCTTTTCTCTTTAGATATATACGCTTATTTATACCAATTTACAGCTAATTTGCTTATTTGTCTATCCATGTGAACATATATCTACCTGTTCGAATATAAATATCTGTTGACCTATTTGTCTATATGTATGTATGTATGTATATGTATATATATGTATATGTATATATATATATATATATATATATGTATATGTATATATATGTATATGTATATATATGTATATATATTATATATATGTATATATATATTATATGTATATATATATGTATATGTATATATATTTATATATATATATATATATATATATATTATATATTATATACATGTATATATATATGTATGTAAATGTATATATAAATGTACACACACACACACACACACACACACACACACACACAACACACACACACACACACACACACACACACACACACACACACACACACACACACACACACACACACATACATATATATATACACACACACACCAACAAACACACATCCCCCCCACTTAACACTCGGTCCATACGTCGTCTGCCACGAAGGCTGAATGCTCGAGCGGGAGACAACATATTACGCTGTCTCAACGGAGTGCTTCTGCCTCGAGTACCTGCCGCGTTGCAGCCGATGCCTCCTCTTCATTTGTCAGCGGAGGAGAGACGGGGACGGGGTGGAGGTGGGGATTGGGGGCTCTTGGAAGTGGTGGGGGGGGTGTATAAGGAGCGTATTAGGGGCATATAAGAGGTGTATTATGGGCATATAAGTGGTGTATTAGGGTGTATTGAATTTATGGGAGAGATATCATCGTAGAATCTAAAAAATACGAAACGAAATGTAAATACGAAACTACAAACCGGGTCGTATTAGGGGTGTATAAGGAATGTATAAGGGACGTTAGGGTTGTATAAGAGTTGTTGTTAATGATTGGGGGCTGTTTCAGGGAAGTGTAGAGTGTGTATACATGATTTAGGTGTATGACAAGGGAAACGAGGGGTGTATATGATCGCTTTTTGGGTGTATTAGAAGTGTGTTAAAGGCGTGTACGTTGTATGGGGGGGGTCGAGGGTGGGGGTAGGGTGTATTTAAATAGGGAGCGTGTATATAGGGTGTGTAAGTGAATTTTTAGATACGTTTTTTATTCTTTTTTTTCTTATTTCTAATTGGCATTCTACGTCTGGGTTGGTGTAGTTTTTTTTTCTTTTTTTTTTTTTTTTTTGATATATGGTATTTTTATTCGGTTTGTATTTTCATTTCGTTTGGTATTTTTTTTAGATTCTACGATAATATCTCTCCCATAAATTTAACCCAGGCTTTCTTTTTTTTGTCGAAATTATTCTACGGGATCCCAAAAATAATAAAAAGGTGGGAAAATGAATTCACCCTTTTGAAATAAACGAAAAAAAGAGAAAAAAAGAACATAAAAAAAATCATAATTTACATCACAGTTATTGATATTGATCCTAATGATATAAAAAAAAGAAAAGAAAAAAGATATCGCAATCACCCTCACGAAATAAAAGAAAAAAAAATCATAATTGATATCTAACTAGAATCAGCCAAGCATTTGATTCGCATCCACCAGAAGTGCGGACGATGTTCTTGTCGATAAGCCTCAGTCGCTGAAGCAGAAGGGAACATAGAAGTCTTATTATCTCCCAGAAGTCGGCGAGACAATTAGGAACACGCGTACAAGGCGAAATTATACGCACATGTTTAAGCGTACACACTCCTATGTCTTGCCTGTTTCTCCTGTTCTTGTACGCTTGTGTGTGTGTGTTTTTTTCTTCGTGGTCTTCCCGATTCTCTCTCCCTCCTGTTCCTCATTCATTCATTCACTCGTTCTCAAACTCACTCACTTTCTTACTCGCTTGCTCACACTTTCACTTATTCACTCACTCACTCACCCACCACCCACCCACCTACCCACCCAAACACCCACCCACCCACCCATTAACTTACTCACTCACTCATTCTTCCTCATTTTCTCTCACCCCATACACTCATTCACTCACTCACTCTTTCTCTTTTTCTCTCACCCCCCTCCCTCCCTCCCTCCCTCCCTCCCTATTATCCTAGTGAGAAGGTCGACGGTGACAAGCGAGGTGGTGGTGGGGAAGGAATAGGGGGGGGCGTCATGGCATGTGACTGGGCACGGTTTCGCTGCGGACACTTGGC
>NC_051403.1:14415816-14418316 GCF_015228065.2 Penaeus monodon | reverse complement strand
TTCGTATTCATGACCGTGTAATTTGATTATTATAAATATTACGAATGAAATACTCTTTTCACATCGAATCATTAATTGAAGTTCTAGTACTGCATTCCGTGTGTTTGATTAAGTGAAGTATATGTCCATTCATTAATCTATTTACACGATTATTTTTTTCTGTTCTCGTAATATAACAGTGATAATCTTGACTTAAATAAAAGAGTCTCTCCTCAAATCTAACCATGCTTTAAAACAGAGAGAACGAAGAGGTGAGGCCAAACTCATCTATTATGAAAGTGAGGAACATGTTGATATTAACAGTATCTCTATCAAATGATGTGACGTTTAAAGAATGTTTCGAAATCAACAATAATTATTATATAATATAATCTGTTTTAAGTTAATGATGGAAAGTTACATGGCAATTGAGAAATTGATTATAAGATAGTAGTTAATGGCGCTAGATTTTATCAAAGTTACATGGCTGTGTTTAATATTTGCATGATATTGAGTAATTTTATGTATCATGTTTTATCATGATGAGAGTCTGTCAAGATTTATCCTAAGTTTCAGGAAAAAGTGAAGGATTAACTGATTTAAGAAAACGTCTCGAAACATAACTGTAAACGAAATTTTAATTATTTTTGCTTATTACCATTCACTAGAAATATCTTAATGGAGTTGGAATACCAGGCTGATTAGCTAGTATTCTTTTTGCTTTAGAATATGTGTGCATAATGATGATATGATAAGGGCAGGGAGGAAAAACATCCGGCCCCGTTCTCACATCCGTTGCCATGAAGTGGTTCACGAAATACAAACACAAACTCAAAGCAACAGCTAGTTTTGCTTGAGTGACGCCAAAGAAAGTCTGTGTTATGTGTTTGAGGGATAGGTAGCCACATACGCGCACACGCACAACACCACACAACACACAACAAACACAACACACACGCACACAACACACACGCACACAACACACACGCACACAACACACACGCACACAACACACACGCACACAACACACACACACACACACGCACACACACACACACACACACGCACACACACACCACACACACCACACACACCACCAGCACCACAACACACACACACACACAACACCACACACACACACACACACACACCACACTCACACTCACACTCACACACATTGGAACGAGGCCGATGCGCGTTCTACTGCAGACAAGCTGCTTCTGGCATGATGCGGTAATCTTGTGGAGAGAAAATGATACAAATGACCGGCAGAGGTTCGGTTCAGTCAGCGAGCTGTAGGCTGTCTCTCTGTCGCTTGCAGGCAACCTTCTTTTATGCAGGTCAGCTAGGAAATTAACAAGGGTTGCGATGTACTAGGAAGTGGAAGGTAAAGGATGTGATCGTGTACACGACGTGACGTCACGAGGCGGAAGGCCTGCGAATGTCGCGTCCGCTGTTGTGTGGGGTAAAAAGGCTTGGTATGTAGAAGCTAGTGTTATTAAGATATATTAACAAGTAATAAGTATGTTATAAGTATGGCAGTAGTAGAGAAGGGGTTGTGCTGCCCATATGAGGCCATAGGCCGGTTTATCTGTTGTGCGGGTAGCACATGAATCCTTGTAAGATAAACGATGAATGTACTCTGGGCAGAAGGGGTGGCATAGGCCTTACACACACACACACACACACACACACACACACACACACACACACACACACACACACACACACACACACACACACACACACACACACACACACACACACACACACACACATTCACACACTCACGTACGAACGCACGCAATTGCAAACACCACAACCCCACCCATATATATCTATGGTCTGTACCTTAACTTCCAAACAGTGCATTTTTAAAGTGCAACCCTTTGCCTATCCCCGTCTTATACGAACGCCATTTATAACAAATATAATAAATCTTATCATAAAGAGGAAGAAGAAGAAGAAAAAAAAGAATCGAGAAAATGAAGAAAAATGAAAAGAAAAATAATAATAAGATGATGATGATGAAAATGAACGGAAGTGGAAGAGAATGAAACAGAGGAAGGAGAAATCAGCAGAATGTAAAAGGGTCTCCTGATTCTTTTTTCCTTTTGTTGCGGTTTTCCTTTTGACTAGTTTAATCATTTCAGGTTTAATTAGTTAGATCATTTTACATTTATACTCTCCACAGACGGTTATACATTTAGATACAGTTATTTACAAACATAATATTCGAAATGATACTAAATTTTATTAACTCAATGCGGAGTACAAGAATTATATGGGAGATACATCATATACTTGTGCAAAATATCCATGGTAACAAGAGAGGCAGAACTATAAACATTTACAGAGTGTAATGAAAATTTGCTGGTTTACTGTTATCACTCGGCAGTAGGACAGGAAATAAACATACGATAGGCGAGCTGAGCTGAGATGTGAGGAGAGAAGTGAACAGTGAGAAGAGGGAAGTGAGGGGTGAAAAGAGAGAAGATAGAGGATAGAAATGAAAAAAATA
>NC_051403.1:14398316-14408316 GCF_015228065.2 Penaeus monodon | reverse complement strand
CTGGCAAACTGTTTTCTATCCTCACGAACCCCACCCTCTTTTTAATGATCACTTTCAATCCATCAACACCTGGAGCCAAGACCACAGGATAGAAACAGAACCAGAGCAGATTATCCACCTGGATAATCTGGACGACACATGCGAACTCCGTGCCCCCATCTCGCTGGAGGAGGTAAAACAAATAACAATGAGGTTTCCTCGTCCGGGCTCCTCTCAGATCGGACGCGACGCACTCATTCATCTTCCTGACAACGTTTTACGAGCTATGACTCACTTATATAACACTTCCCTTGCCTCTGGCTACTATCCCTCACCTTTCAAAACTGCTTTAGTGGCCCTTATCCCTAAGCCAAACAAAGACCTAACTGACCCCAAGAATTACCGCCCAATTAGTTTACTAGAGACATTAGGCAAAATTTTTGAGAAAGTAATAAACTCCCGACTAAGGCGGTATCTCGACAACCATGACCTACTCTCTTCAAAACAATTCGGCTTCCGCTCTCACCGTTCGACAAATGACGCACTGAACATACTGACTAACTACTGTCTTAACAACAAAGACAGAAGACTAAAGACGGTTCTCGTAACCAAAGACGTGGAGCGAGCCTTCGACACGGTCTGGCATGCTGGCTTGAAGTACAAACTGTGCACAAAATTCAATTTTCCCTCGTGCACCAAGAAGCTGCTATGCAGCTTCTTGGATGACCGTAAATTAAAGCTTAAATTTAAAGGCAAAATTTCAGACACTATTCAAATGCACGCAGGTGTACCTCAAGGCAGCATAATCAGCCCAACACTATACATATTATACACAAACGACCTCCCCGACCCCACATTCCCCGATTCATTGACGCTTCTTTACGCCGACGACTGTACTCACTTAGCTAGACATGATTCGCTCGCTGGTGTTGTCCGACGAATCAACGACGAGCTTGACACCGTCTCGAGGTGGGAGCACAAATGGCTTATCAAAACTAATGCGACAAAAACAAAAGTTCTCTTTTTAAACCCTAGACACAACCCTCCTTACGATCCAATACATCTAAACTCTTTCGACAGACTACAAGCACCTCTTCAAATAACACGCTCTTGCACCGTGCTCGGTGTAACCTTTGATTACATGTTCAGATTTCATTACCATACCAGTAAAAAAGCCACATTGGCTAATAAGACCTTACAATCGCTTTATCGATTTAGATGTGCGGCCCCGCGCACGAAACTGCACCTGTTCAAAGCCATTATACACCCTCTTCTCACATACGCCCCACTCACACTTACACTTGCAGCACACACAAACAGAAGAAAACTGCAAGTCATCCAGAATAAAGCTCTCAGCTGGATCTACACTATAGGCTGGGACGAGTTTGTTACGTCATCACAGCTTCACGAGAGAGCTTCTGTGCTCCCTCTGAACCTCGTGTGGCGCGCGAGGGTTTGTAAACAACTCGACAAACTTCGTCTTTGGCTGCCCGACTGGATAGACAAGAACAATGTCTTTCTCCAGGGAAGGAGAAGCGGCCTTGGCCGCAACAATCGCGTCGCGGCGCGATTGTTGCCGGGCCTCGCGAGAGCGGGTGTCGAGCGCCGAAATTTATCGCCTAAACTTTTTTAAGCTTTTTATTTTCTTACGTTTGTGTTTGCGTTGTTTTTTAATTTTTCTTTCGTTTTATTTTAGTTTCTCGTTCTTAACTTTGTTCTCTTTTGGTTTTTATAGCTTTAGGGGGTTGTTATACATAAAAACCTATTTTAATTACCCTTTTAAATAAACAAACTCCCCTAACGAGAGCCCTATCCCGTTTTTAACTCCCTTCCTCTCCCACTTCCTCACAAGAACGCCTACAACCAGACAGACTTGCTCACATCAGAGAAAGGGCAGCCGAACCCGATAACTCAGACGTTATCTTTTCTCTGAGGGAACTAAGAGACGCACACAAAGCCAGTTGCAACTCAGCCCCGGGCGATAACGGGATCTCGCACCCCATCATCTCCCGCCTGGGACTGGTAGGTGAGCTTGCATTCCTGCAACTCATCAACAGGTCCTGGGAAACTTTCACTCTACCCCAGAGCTGGAAGAGGGCTACCATAGTTCCCATCCCTAAACCAAAGGAGCCGGGGAAGTACCGCCCCATCTCTCTCCTCAGCTGTCTGGCCAAGACTGCCGAGAGGATGGTACTGAACCGGCTCCAATGGAAAATGGGAGCCCCACACGAACACCTCCACGGGTTCACCAGGGGCATGAGCACAGCGCACAGCATAGCCACGCTCTTGAGCACAATAAACAAGGGCGCATCTGTGGCAGTATTCCTTGACCTGGAGAAGGCTTTCGAATTGGCAAGTCCTCTTGCCATTCAGGAGAGCCTGATCCAAAAAGGAATCAAAGGTAAGCTCTTGGCTTGGATAGGTGACTACTTTACGAATAGAACAGCCAGAGTCAAATTCCAAGGTCACCTATCACAGCACATGCCACTAGAAAATGGAACGCCACAGGGTGGGGTTCTCAGTCCAGCCCTTTTTAACACACTAATGTCCTGTATCCTCAACATAAACCTCCCAGTGGGGTGCAAGATCATCTCCTATGCAGACGATCTTGCTATCATCTCCACTGGAGCACATTGCCTAAACAAAGCCCAGTGTTGTCTGGACTTGGTATCCGAGGAGTGTTGCAGGACAGGACTAAAGATCTCTGCAGCCAAATCCAAGGCCATGGCTTTGAGACAGAGAGTTCAAGGCACAAGTCTGAAAATCCAGGGAATGGACTTGGAGTGGGTTCAGGAATACCTGTACCTTGGGGTAAGGATAGACCGGACCCTCTCCTTCCGCCAGGAGTACCTGCTTGACCGAACAAAGGCAAGACTGTCTGTCATGAGAGTAATGAGTGGAAGACGCATAGGGGCCAGACACAGAGTACTAAGATCATTCTACGTACATGCTGTCAGGCCCATTGTAGACTATGCCTCCCTCGCTCTGATTGGCATCAAGAGAAAATATAAAGACCGATTGGAGACAGTCCAAAACGAAGCCGCCAGGGTCATTCTGGGTGCCCCAAGGTGGGCGAAGGTCCTCAACCTCCTAGTGGAGACAAACCTTCTCCCCTTGGCCTCACGAATTGATCTAACGGCAGCACAATTCTTATCAAAGGTCATCCAGGCTCCCAGGAACACAAGCCTAAGACACAAAATAGTCAGACGCCTAGAACAAGATAACTCCTGGCTGTCTCACACAGCCAGGGTGCTAATACGCCATCAGCTCAAAAACCCTACTGGCAGGCCCAGGACTCCCCACACCCTGATTTTTGTGGGAAAAGCCCCCCGGGGGGGCCCAAAAACCTCGTAAGTTCTCGGTCATGAGATGCAAGCAAAAAGAATGAATTTTACGCCTCCCCCTAAAGGCAGAAAACCCCGGGGGTCATTGAAACCCTCACCCCTCCGGGGGACCCAACAATTACCCAGACAAAACCGGTCGATCCCTTGACCCACACTCCCAGGGGGCCGGGCTTTGCAGAAAAGGGGCCACAATTTTTCCATGAGGGAAACAGACAAGGCCTCCCGTTTAAAAGGCAGAGGTATTTTGTTTCCCCCCCTGGGAGCACTGAACACGCGCCCAAAAGGAAAAGGGCCCACTGGCCCTACACACGGACTCCAAAGGAGCCGCCCGACTGCCCTTCAGCAGCGCTCACCCACTGAAAACATCTACCCCCTCCCCAAAACCATGGGCACAAAAACAAAAAGGGGAATGTTTTTGCTCAGGGTAGAAAATTACATAAATGGGTTCCCACCCCATATAGGGATCAAAAGGAAATTGAGTTTGGCTGACAGTTTAGCCAAAATCGGCCGGGGTACCCCCCAAAATCCCATGAAAATACATCAGACCCAAAATTTAAATTAGGGGGAATTACGGGGCGGCCAACTCCTTCCCCCTTCAGTTTCCCACAGAGAGGAAAAGGGAAAACATTCCCCCTGGGCCAGCTGGTATTTCAGTTTCCACGGTTTATTAAACCACTGGCACTCTCTGAAAAAAACAACGGGGTTTACCGAAGTCTTTTCCAAAGAATGCCCCGGGTTTACCCACTGTGCTGGCAGATTATAAAAACCCCCTTTGAACGTGAAAAAGGGGGTTTGTTGCTGCTTCGGGAGCCGAACGCCACATAAACCCACTATTTTGGAGAATTTTTTTGCACACGAAATTCCCCTAAGCCAAACCCCCAGAACACAGCCGTCTTTGGGGTAAAGAGTTTTATGCGGATGCTTCCCCCACGGCTAAGGAGCGCCTGCTGGCAATCCCCCGCCACGGAAAGGCCCCGGGAGTGTCAGCCCAACAAAGAGACACCCTTTAAAAAGTTTACCCCGGCCGGGCCATAAGTAAAAAGGCCCCGGGGGGGGAACCAAAACCCTTTGCAAATCTCAAGAAAAGCAAGCAGAAAGCCACTTCCTTTTTCCGGGGGGGTTTTTCACACCTCCCCCTCGCCCCCATTCTTTAAATCCTTACTACCCCACGCCCTCACCAAAATTCCTTACCTCCATCTCACGGGTTTCGGATTTCCGACACGGGAATCTCCCCCTTTGCCCCCTTTCCCCAATGAGGGGGGCTCCTTTGGCTAAGGGGGGGCCAAAACACCAAAAGTGGGGGGGGAATACCCCGGGTTCCATTGTTGAAAAACCCCAAAAACGGGGTTGAGATCCCCCGACCCAAACCCCCCTAGAAGTCCTCCCCCGCTGACGGGAAAAATTTTTCTGCTGGGACGCGGGCAAGGGAGGTACCCCCCTGATTAGCGATCTCACCGTACTTTAAAACCCTGAACCCCACGGTTTCCCCGGGGCCCCCAAAACCGTTGCCATGGGCGAGAAGCCCGTGCAGGGTTTGGGTCCGATGGCGCCGGACAGGCCCCCCTTTTAACCGGGCCCCAACCTCCCTCGTTACCCCCGAGGGATCCGCGGGCCCGGGCGGGTGGCCCCGCCGACCCGTGATTTAAAGCTTGCAAAGCGAGTCCCCGTTATCCGGGGCAGGAACCACCGATGGCGCGAGGCCCCCCCTTGCTGCCCTTTTTTCCCCCTTTTCCTCGCCCTATCACCCTATCCCCCCAATTTTTTCCCCCGCATGTTGGGTTAACCCCCGACTCTGTTCTCTCTTACTAAATCATCTCTTCGATCCCCCCCCTTTATCCTTCCCCTCTCCCATCTTCTTTCCCCCCCGGCAACGGGTCTTTTCTCTTAACTTTACCTTACCTTACAACCTTCTGAGTCTCTTTTCCCGAGTGGTATGGCTACACACAGGACGAGGGCTATCTTTGGTCATGTTACAGAGGAAAAAGGAGAGGGGAGAAAAGGGGAAGGAGAAGGGAAGGGTGGGGGAAGGGAATGGAGGAGACGGGATGGATTGTGAGAGAGGGAGGGAGGGAGGGAGAGAGCAAGGGAGGGAGGGAGGGAGAGAGAGCAAGGGAGGGAGGGAGGAGAGAGAGAGGGAAGGAGGGAGAGGGAGAGAGTGTGAGTCCAAAGAACATATTCCTATGGTTAAGACACGCCTACACTATTAATAGTACTCTGTTGTTCACGTCTTCTGAGTCAGGTCCTGAGCCAGGTCAAAAGCTGTTACTCGTGTCAAGTTCGCCTGATAAGTCAATGGGGTGCGAAACCGCGTACAAAGAAATGGTTAGGGTTGGCTGCCATGTGGTATACATCTGGGTGAGACTTTCCTGGGTTACCTTCACTTGTTAAAGGATAACACAGGCGTTACACCAGAGAGAGAGAGAGAGAGAGAGAGAGAGAGAGAGAGAGAGAGAGAGAGAGAGAGAGAGAGAGAGAGAGAGAGAGAGAGAGAGAGAAGAGAGAGAGAGAGAGAGAAACAGAAAGATCCAGAGTAGGAAATAAGCAAGGTCTGACCCGTTCTTCCCTCCCGCAGGCCGAACGACCCCGCCTCCCCGAACTCGGAGGGCACCACCAGCGTGCCCGTGGACTCCCGCGACGCCCAGCTGGTGCGGGAGTCCCTCCGGGTGTGGTATGGCCTCCCCTCCGACGACGACAACAGCAGCAGCGCCCGTGCCCCAACGCCCCTCCTCCTGTTGTTAGGGGTGCTCCTGGCCCTCCTCGCCTGCTGCTGGAGGACCTCCTCGCACTCGGGGTGAGGGAGTGGAATCAGCTGTTTATGATTGTAGTATTTTACCCTAATTTTTATTTATTTATTATTATGCACTCTTGTATGGCAGCGGGGTTCTGATCTGTTGGTTGGTTCGTATATATTATTTACATAGTTTTTTTCGTGTATCCTCACGAGTTTAGGTACTTTGATGGATTTTTTTTAAAGGTCAAAGACATCATGTATCATCGCATCGAAGTAATTCAGCTGCTGTAAACATAGTGTATATCAGTCCTGTCATTGCATTGTATAATTTACTCTGATCTACTATATGGCCAGATTTTATAGGCCTACAACTCAGACTAGTGTGATGGCTCTTAGTAATATAACTGAGAATATTAGTAACTTTACTTGCAGGTTAACTTAGTATAAGTGTTGAGTTCCAAGGCTGTGTTTGATAAACCCATAAAAGGCTAGGTGTAATGAAAGTAATTTTTACTTTTAGTCCAAGAATATATTTGCGATATATAGCATTTGTACAAAAACTATAAAAAATTAAAGCTGGATAAGAAGCATGATATAGAAATAGACAGTACTTTGCTCCTGGCCGAGGCCTACGGCGTACCCGCCGCCTTGTCGCCGGTGCCCTCAGGCTCCCGTGGCGCCGCCCTCTCCAGAAGCCACTCGGGGAACCTGTCCATCGCGAGCACCGTCACCAGCGACAGCTGCTTCTCGAACTCCTCGAAGTAGGCGTTGTAGACCTTCATGCCGGTCACCGCCGTCATCTTCTCGGTGAACATGAGCTCCCACAGGTGGTGCACGAGGCCGTGCATGGAGGCGGCCAGCACAGGGAACCGCCGAGCGAGGCACATGCCGTGCGTCGTGAAGCCGCGCAGCACGTCGCACCGCGTCGTCGCCTCCACAAAGTCCACCGGTGGCAGCTGCTTCCTGACGTTCAGCGGGTAGGGCTCCGGGGGCACGTCCTTGCCCAGGGCATCCACGTGGCACACCGTGCCCTCCATCATGCACTCGCCGTACAGTATGTGTTCCATGGGCACGAACTTGCCGCAGGACAGCCGTTCCCGGATGAGCAGCGGCAGGCGGATGTCCTTGGCGTCCGCGTGTCTCCTGGACGGCCACTCCACCACGCTGGGGTGGAGCCTGAGCATGGACATGGCCACGAGCGACATGGTCAGGGAGCCGTCCTCGTTGACGCGCATGTGCCGCTTGAGACGCTGCAGCACGTGCTCCGTCTCCTTCGCCGAGGCGTGCTCGATGCGCCTGGCGATGTGGGGGCAGAAGAAGGCCAGGCACGGCGGCAGGGTCTTGGCCACCAGGGACGGGAAGAGCTGCTGGACGAAGTTGGCCACTGCCACGGACAAGTCCCCGGCCTTCGTTGGCGCCGGCCGTGGTGCAGCGGCTCGGGAGGCTGTGTCCTGCTGCGTGCACGTGGAGCCGTCGCTGGAGGCGGCGTCCGGCGAACTCAGGAAGTTGAGCTCTTCAGGGCGGTTCATGAGGAAGGTCGAGTTGGTGACGATGTCTTCACCGTTCCCGCCGCCGCCGGGGAGCATCGCGCTGGCGGAGAAACTAGTGTCCATGTCGCTCAATGCTCGCGGTCGCCCTTGGGTTGAAAGAACACCTCGCTGGTTTGTCGTCTAAGGGAATTCTATAACTGAATTAGTCACGATGCCAACCACTTTACTTGTTTCGAAAAGAAATCGTCACGCTAACTTAAAACAATGTAAACAAAAATATATCACTGTTCACTTCACACCAAGTTTAAATCGAACCTTAGCCCCTTAGCAAGCACGATCAACCGTTTGTGTAATATTCACCATAGGATATTGGAACAGGACAATGTTGGACCTGATCTCAAGAAAACGAGAAGTGACGGCGACGTATTAATACATACAATAAGTCGCACAGTCGGCGATAGACTAACCGAGGTTGCTTCTCGGAACAGCAAGCCGGGGGAGTGGGATTGCCATGTCGCGTATTTTTTCTTTATTTTGACCTGATAAGATATATGGCATGGATCGTTCTGAATACCATCGATTAGGCCATCTTTTTTTCAGTTGTGGATTACTTGAAGGATTGGAAGTAATAAAGAAGATTGGATAAGTAATGAAGATCCTCGATGCATTTTAACCGGAGAAAGTTGCCGCCTGTCCTTCAGAGATATCGCGTGCAACTGTCTCTTGATATAAGACCGAACGCTAGATAGCATTTTGTGTTCTGATAAGCACAAACAAGACCGAGACGAGACGTTTGATGTCACAAATGATTCGTAACGTTAGTCTCACCAACTGTCCAAATTTTGTTCAGCAATCGTGTGTAATATTTTATAATTATCCATGTATGTATATATGTATGAATGTGTATTTATAGGTATGTACGTATATATATATATATATATATATATATATATATATATATATAACACATATAAGCATATATATATATATATATATATATATATATACACACACACACACACACACATATATATATATATATATATATATATTATATATATATATATACATATACATACATACATACATACATACATACATACATATATGAATGAATAGAAAAACACTCTTCCGTGTTGAAACAATGGAAGAAAAACCCACAATACAAAAACTGGCTTTATTGAAAATGAGACTACAGTTTTGAAATCCACCAGGTGGATTTCGAAACTGTATATATATATATATATATATATATATATATATATATGTATGTATATATACATATACATATGTATATATACATATATGTATAAACATACATATGTATATATAAATATAAATATGTATATATACATACATATGTATATATACATATATGTATGTATACATACATATGTATATATACATATACATGTGTATATATACATATACATGTGTATATATATACATATATGTATATGTACATACATATATGAATATGTACATACATATTGTAACGATGGCCGATGAGCGGTAGAGTGCAGACAAGTCGCGTCTGGCACTATGAGGAAATCTTGGGCAGCGGCAAAGGTGAAACAGACCTCTTGCTTGTTTGTAGATATATATTGTAATGAGAGGATGGTACAACTGACGGACAGAGGTTCAGTCCGGTCAGCGTGCTGTAGGCTGTCTGTCTGTCGCTCGCAGGCGACCCTCTTTTATACAGATTGAACTAGGAAACTCACAAGGGTTGCGATGTACTAGGAAGTATGGAGGAGAGGATGTGATCGTGTAAACGGGACGGCGTCACGAGGCGGAAGGCCTGCGGATGTCGCGTCCATTGTCATGTCTAGCAAGGGTGTGGTATGTAGAGGCTAGTGTTATTGTATTAAATATATATATTTAGTGTGAGGTGAAATAGGCCATATGTGAACTAGGTATTACATCGCTCGGTCACGCTACCGCGGCGGTCCCCGCCGCAGAGGTGTCAGAGAAAGCGGGGGGAGAGGGAAACAGGGAAAGGGAATAACACGGAAGGGGAGGTGGGTGAGGAAAATGTGGTGTCACTCGTGGGATCGTGCGTTTGTTTGTACATGTTCGTGTTTTCCTGTTTTCTGTGAAAGTAGCATCAGTCAAGATTGTAGAATATGATTTAAGAGAAATTAGTTATGGAGTGTTAGGAAGAGATAGTGAAAAAATATAAATGGAATGCACTAATTGAAAGGGAGTAGTGAGTGGCGAGGAGTGAGTGAGTGCGAGAGAGGGCGGTGCGCCGTTTTCTGTTCAATGGGGAAACTGAAGCATATGTAAAGTACGGGATTAAATCGGACAATATGGAAATATTCAAGGAAAAATAGTATCACCTAGATATCCTAACTGAAAAAAAAATATGCGCCTTAACACAATACTCTGACTAACCTTGTAGTTGGTTGCGGGGCTGATTACGGGTTGCAGTAGATCGTCAGCGCGGGGAAGTG
>NC_051403.1:14383316-14395816 GCF_015228065.2 Penaeus monodon | reverse complement strand
TTAATAGGAAGTTTGTTAGTTACCAATCTCACTCAGCCATCCAAGGTAACCGACCAGTCTTCTCCGGCCTGTACAGCAGCATAATCTGAAGCCATCCAGCCTGCCGACCCAAGTTCAGCCTGCAGTCGATCACCGTAGAGAAAGAGCGAGGAAGAGAGAAGAAAAGACGCAAGGAAGAGAGAGACAAAGAGTAGAGAAGGAAAAGAGAGATATTGATACTGAAAGAGAGAAAGAGAGAGAGAGAGAGAGCGCGAAAGAAAGAGAGGTACAGATAAAAAGATAGGGAAGGAAGAAGAGAGATAAAGATAAAGGGATAAAGAGATAAAGAAACAGATAAAAAACGAGGCCGAGAAAATAAAAACCTAAAAAGGCGGCGACTTGAACACCGAGCCACAGATTGTATTCTCAGGAGCTCACGAATATAATGCATAATATTTACGAGAATGAATCAAACCCTCGACCGTTATGCATCGCTTGGTGTTCAGTATTTTGCCAAGGTATTTAGGGCTTTACGATCTCGTTTCGTAAGTGTTGAAATTGTGTGTCTTTTGTCGGTATTGTAGGTGGGACGATTTTTTAAAAACTTAGATTTGTGATTTGAAAGATAAATTATTCGATAAATTATCAATAAATTATAAATTAAATGCAAAACTATTCGATTACGCACCGAAGTTAATAAAGTATAAAGATGGGAGGATAAATACGATAGGAGAGGAGAAAAAATCGAAATTTTCACACGTCCGTAGGTATAAAAAAAAAGTTCGCCAGTCATTTGTCTGGATCAGAGAGACAGACTATTATATTCTTGCGATAACAGTGTAATTCATTGATTCGTCCGTTGAGAATCTATTCTAACATGAATAATAATAATCTTCAGTATCCTAAGAGCAGGAGGACTCTGACTATTATTAGGATTTTCACAGTATATTAGGCTAGTAGAATTTTTGTTGATAACTGATTAGTTTTCAAATGTATTCCTTCGTGGTATTCGTTGTCGATTCGTCACAAATACAACAATTTCTCTTTTTATATGTAAGTTAGCACTTGTCTTTTTTTCCTCTTTTGCGGTAAAAGGCCGTCGGTTTATCACGTCTAGAGACGGATCAGCTAATATTTATTTTTATATGATTCTGTCACGATGTCATGAGGCATAATAAATGAAGCAAAACACATTTAGAATTAGCTGATGAGAATCTTGAATCTTGAGATCCCACCGAAGACAAGTACGGCTGCTATAATTATATTTTAAAGATTCTTGTACCTCGACATCTGCTCTCTTTCGACTGGGCTCATGAATTTAGAGTTTGAGAAAAGAAGAGAATGAAAAAAAGGAATAAAAATACTAAAGAAAGAAAGAAAAATAAATGAAACTAGGGATAGAAATACTGAAGCAACAGATCATCACCGTAACTCACTTCACAGACGCGTGTGGTGTGTTATTCCTCATTCCAGCCTTGTGTGTCTATTGCACCGTAAACTCCGTCTCGCAATGTACAGGGGTAGTTGCTTAACAGGAAGCAAATGCATATAAGAGGTAATTTACTTTTGATGCCGATTACGTCTACTGTGTGTAAAAAGGATCAGAGTGTGTATATTTATGTAGAATTATCATTATATGGATAGTTCGTAAGGATTCTTCCGTCGTCAAGGTTTAGTACGTACTGTTTATTATAAAATGTAAATATTATAGTTTTATCGGCGAATTTGATGTCTACAGTTGGTTACATGCACGTTGTAATCGATGCAAGGGTGGGTGTTCAGTACCTGCATTGGAAGTGTATCATAGAGTGGTATTGTACTAAGAAGCGTGTCGTTTTGCATGAATTAAACCATAGTCATTCGTGTGCCATATAGAGGAGAAATCGGCTGATGTTGTAAAGGAATACTCACTGAACTAAAACAAGTGTTGCTATTGTAACTGAGTTTGAAATTGCGTACTGCAGGTCCAGGGTATCATAATGATTGTATGTGGAGGAAGGTTAGTGAAATGAAACCGCTTTCTTTTCAAGGAAATAGCACGAAATTGTTAGCTTGTATTCTTAGTAAAACTTGTACAGTGAGTTTGATGCTTTAACGAAGTAATTACTTAATTGAAGTAATGATCAATTTAGCATTGTTAACTGCCAGTTCGATTTGATAAAATTTAGTCTGGCGTAGAAAACAAATTTAGTTATCAGGAAGAAATGTGTGTTTTCTGCTTTCATACTTTGGCAACATTTTTTAATGTAACATGTTTTTGAAAATGTTCCTTGTTCGTGTGACTTTAATTGCAAATGCTGATTTTAGGTGGTCTTAGAAAATGTCAGCCTTTGATGTCAACACTAATATTTTGTACTGTAGTGTAGAAGTTAAAACATTTATACAAGGTAAACGAAACTGCAGTCAGTATTATTTCTTCATAAAACATATGACTCACTGGAACAGACAATCAAATGCAGTTGTTTCAGCAGAGTCTCGTTGCCACTATAGTGTTCAAAAAAGGAGTCTGCAAGTTTTGAGAGACTCGCGACTTATTGAAGCGTTGAAAAGAAGCTCATTTTAACGACATGACTCATCAGATACCTCTTCGGTATAAGATTGTTCTCTGTCTGTGCCACAGGTGCTCAGTGCTAGCGCGAAAACCTATGTAGATTTACATGTTTGTTTATTAACCTACAGTTGTACAGTCCCCCCCCCATTTCCGTTGTTTATGCAAGACTTTTGCACACGTTTCCCATTTATAACTAACTGCCAACGGAGTGAAGAAATTATAACTTGCACGTAATGTTTAGTGACGTGTTTCATGATTTTAATCATCATCGTCAACGTAAAGCTGTACAGAAATACAGGTATGTTTTATGTTGATATCTACCTGATGTGGAAGTAGTTAGAGGTAGGCAGATAAGACAATGGGTGCAGAACGTATGTATACTTTTTTATGTTGCCCCATATTGGGGATGTCACATTGGGCTCCATCGCTATATACCTCAGAATGTAGGGGTCGTTTTGAGTACCCATAATGTATACACTAGTTTCATATACTGTGACTAATATTATTTACTTATAAATGATTATTCCCAGGACAAAACACACACACACACACACACACACACACACACACACACACACACACACATGCATTCGAAATTGTGAAAAAAATGTATGAATGTTATAAGGAAGTAAAACTTATATCATCCATTGCAGTTTTGTTAGATCAGAAGTGTGAATAGAAGCGCCAGTCTTTTTCTAATTTTATACCCAAATTGTGGGATGGAATTCAAAACAACTTTTTTCTATATAACGATTAAGACATCTATTAAGGGGAGAAATGTAGCTTATTTGTGCATAAGTTTTTAATACTTATTAGTGGCATGTGTCTTGCTATGAAGCCTTTTGTGGGTACCCTGACGACCTTCCCTTTGGTGTGTGTGTGTGTGTGTGTGTGTGTGTGTGTGTGTGTGTGTGTGTGTGTGTGTGTGTGTGTGTGTGTGTGTGTGTGTGTGTGTGTGTGTGTGTGTGTGTGTGTGAAAGAGAGAGAGAGAGAGAGAGAAAGAGAAAGAGAAAAAGAGGGAGAGCGAGAGAGAGAAAGAGGAAGGCGGTCAACGAAAGGGAAGAGAGAAAACAGGAGGCCTCCATTAGACCAGAAATGAACACACGCCGACAGAACAGCATCTACCTCAAATCGGACATCTTCACCCACGTGCATTTCAAACATCAGCACACAAACAAAACCTCGTAGTCCTATTGTGCTAAAATTCTCCCGTGTATTTATGTGAAATTCTATCATGGAGGAATAAGTTTCACCATATACTACCAATGACGTTTCCCATTCCATACTTCTTAATTAACAGGATGATGAAACTACAGCTTGTAAGGATGAAAACTCTTTTAATACGAGTATTTGTGAAGATGTAATGGATTTATTTCACAAATTGTATAACTCCTTGTATCTTAACTTTATTAGATAATGATGTAACATTCATAATAAAAATCCAAAGCTATGTTGTTTTTATTCTTTTATCACATTTTATTTGTTATTGTGTTGAAATGACTATTTTCATTAAGAGACCATTTTGCTCAAGAAAATAATATGTAAATCATGAACACACTGTAGAAACAAGAGTTTGTTCCTTTTGATAAAATTCAGTCATATTTTATTCTTTATAGGAGCGTGTAGACAATGTAAACGCACGACATTTTTTTTACATAAAGATATAAAATAATTTGGCAATACTAAATAGCCCATTACGAGAATCGCATGATATAATGAATCACAAAAAAGATAATCACTCATACAGTAACACACGAGAGTAATAATTTAATATTTTATTACTGCAAAGACACCCCAATCCCTTGCTCGTTGTTATCGTGGGGGGGGGGGGGTCTAGGAGACGAGGGCTGGGGCCCAATGTGGGGGATCGCTCCTGCATTGGACTTCAGCCATCGACTCCACAAATTTTTCATGGTCTTCTCCTGTCCTTTTTCTTCTCTTCACCTCCTTCTTGTCTACTTATCCTAATCGTTAACTCATTTTTACCCTTTTTCGCCACAATACTTTGTCATAATGCTGCAGTGTCATCACCGTGAAACCAGGGGTCCCGTCCCAGTTCATCAACTCTTTTGCAGAACTCTTGCTCTCCCTTCATACTGGCGAGGGATACAGGCGCAAAGGACCTGGTTAACCCCTGTCAATTCGAATTCCCTTTAAAGTGGTAGCATGGGGAGGAATTCAAATCATTTTTTCTGATGTTCAGCCCTAAACATAGAATAACATACTAGAATTGACCGATGAAAAAACAAACTTAAAAATACAAAATGTAAAAGAATATGCTGAAGGCATGAAAAATTGCTTAAACTGCCGCATACGAAGAACTAAAGTGGAGATTCTGACTGAAGGCCTTACCACTAAAACAAAGAAGAACCAGAAAGTCTGGCTTCACAGCTGAAGGCCTAAAAAGAAATTCCCAAACCTAAACAAATGAAATACGGCAGCATAAAACCCGGGTCTGGTGAAGCTAAGACATGAAAATAAAACTAAAAGATCACTCAGACTTCCTACTATGAAAGATAAAAAGTTACAGGTAAAAATGGAAAGAATGCCTGCCAAGTTCATTATTAAAATCAATATGTTGAACTTATTCAAAGAGTGTCAGGTCCGTCAGTACTGAGCTTCATATCTTTCGTGATCGCCTATCGTTGCTCGCTTAAAATATGGCGACACTGCCGGTTTTTATCACTGAGGATTAAACGTAAAACACTCGCTGTCTTGACCTTCCCTTTATTGTTTGAAAATTTTTCTGTTTACATTGCCTCGGTGACGTCAGAGGCAAACATTAAAAAAAAACAAATTATTTAAATAATTATACTTGAAACACAAATAAAAGTGGGTAAAAGTAAAATGAAAAGCATAAAAAATGAAAATTATAGAAAGAGAAATGCAATTTTTAAAAGAAAAAAATAAACGAAATGTATAAAACGCTTCCCCTAAAACTCAAAATAAAAACGAAGTAAAATCGAGACCTTAAAAGTTTACGGAATCTTTAAAATACTAAAAGGAATAAAAACTAATAAATTATAAAGAAAACAATTACAAAAAGGGGAAAACCAAGATAAAACAATAAAAGCAAACAACAACGAGGAAACCAAAACAAAATAAAACAAAACGAGATGAATGACAGGTAGCGACCAGTCCTCCAGCCAGAGCGAGAGAGCGGAGAGGACGAGATGCAGCATCCAAGACCACATCACAGTGCTATATGACCTTTGATGTCTAGCATATTTATTTGTTTTTAACCATTAACCATTACTGCAAAGAATAAATGATAACCAGAATTTTACACATAAAAATAATTTTTATCGCAGCCATCAGTGGTAAGCTTTTGTGATAAATAAAAGACAACTTCGACTATAGTTTACGGAACAACATATACGTATATACATAACCAAAGATACTTCATATTAGCCCTAAATTCTAGAGAAGGCCCGCTTTCTAAGTCGCTATAAACGAGTACAATGGTCTTTAATATAATGCTCAGGCTGTTAATTTGAAGTGAGCTGACTTTACTCTTGATCAGCACAATGCAAACAAAAGACATCCTATTCGTTTGGCAAATGCTGACATATGCTTAGGTTATCATTTTTGCCAAGGTACACAGAATGAAGACTGGGACTTCGGTACCCAGAATGAAGACTGGGACTTCGTTTCTATGATCTTGTTGTATATAGATAAATAAAAAGCCCAAATGCAGTTTCCTAGTCATGTTTAAACAAACATTATATCATACCAACAAAGTTATTCATGGAAGGAGTTTCTAGCTTGTCAGAAGTTGAGATAAAAAAAACACACACAAAAAACTGAAGATTAAACGCATGATTAATAAGCAGTTGCATATCCTGGCATATGTTTGTAAGACGCCAAGAGTAATGAAACAAATCTGTTGCTTTATATTTTTTTCTCATCCTCCGAGATTACCAATCATATAAGTAAAGACTTAAATACCAAATTAGGTGTCCTGTGTCTTATCCTCGATGATGGAGGTAGGAAGCCATCCCCCCCCCCATTGAACTTTGCTTCAGAAAACACTTGAGATGCTGTGTGTATGTGTGTGTATGTATGTATGTGTGTGTGTGTGTGTGTGTGTGTGTGTGTGTGTGTGTGTGTGTGTGTGTGTGTGTGTGTGTGTGTGTGTGTGTGGTGTGTGTTTGTGTGTGTGTGTCAATAAGAAAGTCATATTAATTAGTAATGATTGTGAAATACTACGTTTGAGCAGCCAACACACAGTCAACGCTCTTTCTGCTAAACCTCATAATCAATTTCTCCCTTTATTATATATAACAAATTATAAAAAGACATAATCTGATATGAAAATAACTGCGAGAGGTCTGTAGAAATTGATTTATGAGCAAAATATATTTAATAATTCCTGATAGTTGATATAATTTCCTGACTATTTTTGAAGGCATGAAAAAGGTAAAAAAGATAGAGATGAGAGAACTAAAGAGGAGGAGGGGGAGGAGGAGAAGTAGGAGGACGAGAAAGAGGAAGAGGAGAAGAAGGAGAAGTATTGTTGCCTCTTTGCATCAACAATTATATCCTCAGTATCTGATATAATCTTAATAGTTCATATTTCTCTCACAGATCTTACTCTTTCAACTTGTATTAATTTGTTTAGACAAATGTAAAGGAAAATTCACAACTTATTAGAGAATTTACAACTAATTTATTAACTGTAAAGTATTATATATAGTAAACATGTAAAGTCAATCACATAAATTTATATGTCAATAATATAACATCTGAGTTCATTATAATTCAATACAATAATTATACCATATTAAATATCCATCTTTTAGTTTTAACAAATAACTTGCCACTTTACTCTAATTGTTAACATACAAACTACATAATATCAATTTAAGCAAGCTGTTATTAATTAACCAATGTCAATGCTTAAAATAGATGTAAGCAGTTAATAAAAGAATTCCTTTCTTCACATACTATGATTGAAATCATAAAAATATTTGTAAACAAACTGAAATACAGAAAATAGTGAGAATTGTATTTAGGCAAGATGAATTACTTATACCAAGCAATCTAAAATACTAAGTTAATGTCTTTACACAATTACTAACTTAAACTCAAGATTATCTCCATCAAAAAGTAAATGAGTACGTTCTAAAATGGACATAAAATGTCTTGTGCTTCATCAGGCAATCATAATCCTGAATTAACATTGCTAAGCCGCAATTAACTCAAGCAAACTTATTCTAGGAAATACTTAATGATTACATACAAAACACAAACTTATTCTTACGCTCTACCGGAAATAACAATCATCCTCACTGTTAAGTCACACTTCCGTAGAGCTGAGATCTCTTAAAAGTAAATCATTAATTCCTTACTCTCTATGCTAACTTAATATATCAGTACACTTAGAATTCAAATCTATATGTCTTCAATTATATCATTCTTCAAACTTGACAATCAAATCTATAATTATTCCATTATATGATTATTACTTCTAAAATTAACTTAGTCAAATACAATTCTTGGTCCTTTATATAGTCATACATCAATCAAGAAATACCTATAACCTACTTAATACACATTTTCCATAGCACATTCCCATCCACCATGTTCCCCCTTAAACAAGAAACTTAAATTTGCTTCAATAGGGCTTACCCAAAAATGCCACCAAAGTGACATGGCTGCAAGGTGCTACCAGGGATGACTTTCGAAACCCAACTCCAACTCCAACTCCAACTCCACCGTTAGTCTGTCACTAGCCGTCTTTTATTCCCGCTATGGGAGCCCTTCCGGTCACACCCTTAACAGTTATCACGAATATAATTATAATTTCTCTTCACTTATTTAAAAACTATCTGCGTCAGGACTTTCCTATGTCCCAGCAAATTTTCAACATTGTATTTATCACTTTAACTTTTGTCTATCTGCCTTCCGTGTTATTTTCTTGATCCCCGACTTGAATATTGTGATATATCTAGTGATCGCCTCCAACTAGTTGTTTTTGTATTCGTGGCTTCTAGAAGCTTCTGTTTGTCATGTGCTCAGTTTGACGTCATGGGTCATTTTCCTGTTTACCATCTTTTCATCTGACCATTTTTTCTGGATTTCGTCCCCACCTTCCTGTATTATTCTATTTTTGATGTTGCGACCGGATGGTGTGTCCGCTCTGCCTCGTGTTGTTTACGAGATAATGCGTGTCTTATCCACGACAGAAGGAGGAGGAGGAGGAGGAGGAGGAGGAGGAGGAGGAGGAGGAAGAGGAGGAGGAAGAAGAAGATGAGGAGGAGCAGCAGCAGGAGGAGGAAGAAGAGGACGACGACGAGGAGGAAAGAATAAGGTAGGCAAGCAGGCGAAAAGGAGAATAAACAAAAAGGGTGAACAGAAGACGAGAAGACAAAAAATACGGTAACCGAAATAACGAAAAGCACATTTTCTAAGAGCAATCGCCAACCGTTTGAAATTTGAAGCAGATGTTAATTTTTGGATAAAGTTTCCTTGTCCTTTAGTTTATATTCTCTTGAATTAAGGGAAATTTATTTACTCACTTTCCTGCAAACATCTGCAAGCTATAAAAGTCTGTTAAACTAACCTCGAGGTTAACTCTGTTTCTGTTTATTGATTTTTCTGTATTTTCATTACATTTTGTACGTTACTACATCTAATATTTAATCATTATAACTAACACCGTAATCATTCCAATATTTGAGTAAGCTTTTCTGGAAATATGTTAAAGATGCACACACACACACACACACACACACACACACACACGCAAACACGCACGCACGCACGCACGCACACACACACACACACACACACACACATATGTACTTATATTAATACCCCTTTAAATGACCGGAGCCATATTCCTTCATTACAAAAAGGCCGCACATTTTTTTTTATTTTTTATTTATTTATTTTTTTTTTATACACGACTTAAATAAAGCAACTGCCAATCATACCGACGTTATACTTTTTGCATTCTAGTGGAATGTTTCTGCCTTTCTGCACAGCTAATGACCTGATAGATATGTGACTGATAGATGTTATTTCCGCAGAGAACACTCGAGGCCTGACAAATTGAAGGAACATTTACACTGCGAATACCTGTTATCTTTTCCCATGGATAGGGTAACCGAGGTCTTAAAACCACGGCTTGCGACATCGAAATGAAGGTCGTTTTTATCAGTGAAGGTAACGTTATATTTACTATATGCTAAACAATAAATGATGTCATGATTTCTTTTAAAACACAATTGGTATGCTTAAGATCCTTTTATCATTATCAATTCCTCATAGGCTTATCAAGGAAAAACAACACATGTAATTGAGCGAGGGAGAGCGAGGGGCGAACGAGCAAGCGAGAGAGAGAGAGAGAGAGAGAGAGAGAGAGAGAGAGAGAGAGAGAGAGAGAGAGAGAGAGAGAGAGAGATAGAGAGAGAGAGAGAAAGAGAAAGAGAGAAAAGAGAGAGAGAGAGAGAGAAAGAGAGAGAGAGAGAGAGAGAGAGAGAGAGAGAACAAACCGACAACGAAAAGCTTAATAAACAACTGATATTCATCCCAACTCCCGGATGTTTTCCCGTTTGTGGGTAAAAATACATGTACTTCACCACAAACACAACCATTGCTTGTTTTTTTCATTCTTTCTCCCTTACTACATGAATGAATATACTTCACTCCTTTTCTTGTCCGAATTTCCCCTTGTTTTCCGGGATTAAGTCGGGAGATAAAACTTATTTAGCCATAATCTAATGCATGTTTCCAGCGGCAGGTTAAACCTTTTTGATACCGTGTGAGATTAAGTGTAACTTCTTTCATATAATCATTTCGTTATTACCATGCTAACTTTCGTTAATTAATATTGATTCGTTGAGTTGTTAACTACACGAAATTCAATGGATATATTATCTGCGATATACTCTTATACCAACAAATCTTAATGCAAGTTTCATTGTACACAGCTATTAACCTATGATACCTTTTAGTAAGCAATGATATTGTTATTGTGTTGTGAAATCATTGCTATAGACATACTGGTCTAAAACTGCTAACAACAGTAAATATTATAATTTATAGAAAACGACTTCGTTTTATTGCGTGTATAGAAAACGCGACTTTTGGAGGAGAAACTTCTTTCCTATGTTAGATTTACCTGGAATCAAAGGGAGATATTGTTACTGTCATTTATATTACTATTTTTATAATTTTAAATTGTTATGATTTTTAGTTTTATCGTCATCACTACATTTATTGTTATTGTTATCATCGTTGTCATTATTATCATTATCATCACCATCACCATCACCATCATCACCATCACCATCATTATCATCATCATCATCATCACCATCATCATCATCATCATCATCATCATCATCATCATCATCATCATCATCATCATCATCATCATCATCATCATCATCATCATCATCATCATCATCATCATCATCATCATCATCATTATCAACATTACTCTTATTATTATATATATTATCATTAACATTATGATTATCCCGGTTACTATCATGGTCATTATTACCATTACTATTACTACAGCTAGTAACAGCAGCAACAACAATAATGATATGGTAGTAATAACATTGACTATAACAGTAGTGTTAGCAGTAGTGTTATTAGTATCACTTTACCACTATCATTATGAGATATATGTTATTATTATCACTGTTCTAAAGTGTTAATAAATAAGAAGCTCAAAAAAAAAAAAAAAAAAAAAAAAAAAAAAATATATATATATATATATATATATATATATATATATATATATATATATATATATATATATATATATATATATATATATATAGGCCTACTGTTCATAACAAATCTCCCACTTTGAGGCAAATCTACTCCCGTAAGTATAAAATTATTTATAAAATCGTATCGACACAGTGAAAATCTAAGATCGTTGTTGTTATATGAATAGAAAAAACTACATTCATTCATACTAAAATTAACCTGTATAAACGAAACAACGTAAGGAAACCAACGGAAACGTCACGACCTATCATTGCAACTCTTAGAAATATACAATACTGATGTATTTCCGCATCATAATTCCTGTCAAGTTATACCGAAATACGTATTTATTAAATGTATATTCCTTAAAAACGGCATCTGTTACATACTATTCCGTTTTTTTTTTCATTTTTTTTTAATGGCTGATACATCCAAACGCTACGCATGCGCAGCCGTCCACCTGGCCTGCACATTCGACAGTTCGGTTGTCACAGTGCTCTCGTTTCAGAAGTGAAGTTTGTTTACGTGTTGCTTGTGTTTCCGAATTCTTCCTCACATTGCCCGAACTCTTAATGAAAATGTTACGATCTCAAGATAACGCTAAATCAGTTTAGTTTAGCGAAAGTTCGTCAAAGATCGTCACTTCACAACACCCTTCCGTTCACCACAAGGTAAACCCAATTTGTATCTTTATATGCACAGAATTCTAGAATGAATGAAGTGTCCGGGTAGGAAATGCAGTGATTGGGAAGGAACTAGGTTTACAAGGCCACTGGAAGGGTCCCTTGGGTTAGGAGGGTTTTTGTTTCACATACGACGAACTTTGTGGTAGTTTGTGTTTAGGATGGAGTTCAGTTGTTCCTGCAACGGCGGGTCAAATGTTCTGTGACCAAATATTGGAATCATCAGTCAAAATACGATTCTTGGCACTGGTTTTATTTTTATTTTTTTGTCATTATTTTACTTTTTAAAATGTCTGTCGAGCTATCTCCCTATATGTGTGTGTGTCTATTTGGGTGTGTGCGCGTACACATAGGCACACACACACGTATACGCACACACACACGCAAACATTTGTATGTGTGTTTAATTATGTGTAGATGAATATCTATATGCATGAATATTCATTAGATAGGGCATTTAGCAATTTTAACAAACCGGCCATTAGCCCCTGACGGGCGCGGTCCTGTTGTCAACATTTACCTAAATTCTACATCTGTGCTTTAATCGGCTAGCA
>NC_051403.1:14373316-14378316 GCF_015228065.2 Penaeus monodon | reverse complement strand
TATATATATATATATATATATATATATATATATCAAATCTAATCCTCATAGACCCTTTGAAACCCATCCATAGACCCCAGGTTAAGAACCCCTGATCTTATGCATATATCAACATACTCTAGTATACTCTAACATACTCTAGAAATAGCGACACAATCTAGTGAATTTCGATTTCCCACTACCATCAAGTTTGTATAGAAAATGCTCTTATATATTAGAGCTTGAGACCTACATTTTATGGCGTCACTTGCGTAGTTCATTGATCGGCCACAGAATTACATTCCAGCTGAACCAAGGTACATTACTTGGATTTTTTATTTTCCTTCAGTGGATGTAGTTCTCGTGCTAATGATAGCTAAGAAAAGAACTTTGAAAAAAAAAAAAAAACTACAGGGACTTGAACCGTTCATGAGGAATATGCTCCAAAAAATCAGAACGAAAATGACTCACAGGGCTTCTTAAGGGGGAAAAAAGGATGAAAAGAAAATCAGGAGACCTCTGAGTCTGCTTTACCTCGACTTTGCATCTCAGCGGTTAGTAGGAGTCTTAGTGAGGGGTGAGAGTCTGATTTTATTATTATTATTTTATTATTATTATTATTATTATTATTTTATTTATTAATTATTATTGTTGTTATTATTTTGTTAATGTTGACTCAGAGCTATTGTGTAGTGGTAATGTGAGGATGAATTCGAGATATATTATCAGCTTTGGGAGGATTCTTATCAGTAAAACGACATTCGCTTCCACTCCTGCGGGTATTATTATTATCATCATCATCATAATCATAAAAAAAACCAGAAATACACAATGGAGTTTATCTGAACCGAGAAACATTTGATGCTCACTCTTTTTATTTCTTCTTTTTCTCGAAGTATGGGATTCCTTTATTGGTTTTCAAGTTAGCAATACGGCATTGTACATTCTTCCTGTCCATTTTGCTGATTGGATTGGCCGTGGCAGATATACGTGGTGGGGGGGCACCTACCTGTATGCACCCTAAATATCATTAATAGTAATGGTGTTATTGTTATTACTATTATTATTATTATTATTATTATTATTATTATTATTATTGTTATTATTGTTATTACTTATGTTTTGTGTTATTATTATTATTATCATTATCGGTCTCATTATTGATATCATCGTCGTTATTGTTGTTGTTTAAATATCATTATCATCATTGTTATCACCATCATCGTCATCGTCATCGTCATCTTTACTGGTTGTCGTGTTAGGTTAAGTGTTGTAATGCTGATGAATAGATAAAAGAAGTATGAGAGAGGGAAAGGAGAAAGAAAACACACAAACACACACACACACACACACACACACACACACACACACACACACACACACACACACACACACACACACACACAAAACACACACACACACACGTCAAATATCCAGAGGCTCTTGTTGATTACCAAGTTTTATATATTCAGTTTTTCATTTATTTAGTTATTCATTCTGTCAGTTTACTATAGACATTTATTTCGGCGAGAAGTGACATCCACGAAATTAATCATAAATATTTGTATGTGACGCTTTAGAAGAACAGTTACTGTGAAGTTTTCACTCACAAATGTTAATTATAGTTTATTCATATATCAAATCTCACTACGTCTTCATTATCACAAATTCGTTGTATTCATATTTATTATTATTATTATTTATATTTATATTACTGTTGACAAGGATCAGAGAAAATTATAGTTGATTGATAAAGGTAAGTCCTGCGTTTCCATGTGTCAATCAGTCAGTCAGTCAAAAAAAAAAAAAAAAAGTATATAAATAAATAAATAAATAGATAAATAAATAAATAAATAAATAAATAAATAAATAAATATATATATATATATATATATATATATATATATATATATATATATATATATATATATATATATATATATATATATAGTTCCTTGTATTCGTTTTAAAATTAATTGCGTACCCAATCTTTTAGCCCATAGATTAAAACTGGGAAAATACCAATTTGCTATAATTCAATAAAACCAGCTTGTTTAGTAGATGAGCCTTTTGAAAACTTGAGGGCCGTGTAAAGATTAATTAAAACATTTTTGGTGATGGAAAGATTTGGAACCAAAGGTATGCGAGTGACTGTTAATAACAAGCTAATTATAAAAGTTTGAATCCTGTAGGTCAGATTTCTGTCAAGAGTAATCAAGGAGCCGAGGTTCATAGCAAACAGAATTATAGTACACGTTCCCAACACGTGTACATTTTTTTCCTTAAGAAAGGCTTCATCCTAAAGGAGAATCAGTGTTGTTGGTAAACTTTTATAGCTATTGTTATCCAGTTCATTATTCCGTGTGTAATAATTCCTATTCGTATCATGATATGAACAAATAAACAAGAGTGAATTAAGTAGGGAAAGTACAGGCAGGCCGCGCGCGCGCGCGCGCGCGCGCGTGTGTGTGTGTGTGTGTGTGTTGTGTGTGTGTGTGTGTGTGTGTGTGTGTGTGTGTGTGTGTGTGTGTGTGTGTGTGTGTGTGTGTGTGTGTGTATAGACAAACTCTTATGTATTTCTATCCCTACCTATATTTGTCTTCAGTTGCATGGTTTTGAGTGTACGTCCACACCAATATTAATTATATTTTTAGGGACATAATGGCACTTGTTTGCACAATCTTTATAAAGTATAGATCTAAACAAGCAATTTTTTTTTTTCATAGAATTTACTTTCCATTATTTGAGTCATCTATTAAGCTTATGAAAACAGTGGCAACTGTGATGAAGGCTCGCCAGCCATTTTGTACTGTAATTGCCATGGTGTGTTTGTTCTATTGAGTCACGCCGTCCATATCAGTGTAGGAATGGGTCGTTATTGCAGTGGTATACGCTATCTACTTTGCTTATGCATGTACTATGTATTCAGTCACTTCAATGGTAAAACGTTTGTCGTTTATTGCTCGTTAGTATCACATGAATTGTGTGACTTAAACAGTCTTTTCGTGTTTGGGATAATGGAGTTACTGGCCATTCATGTCCCAATGGCAGAATTCGTGGTCGCGATAATGCTTAAGACTACGCCACTGTCGGCGGGGCGGGGGGTCTGTAATATAAAACGCTACGAAGCCAAATGAACATAGCCCCTGCTCTAGAGAAAATTGCCTTATTATACTTCCTTTCATTAAATTATTTTGCAAATTGCTGCGTCGTTGCAATCTGATCATATTTATTAAGCACCCCACTTGCCCTCTCCTTAAGTCCCAAAATAGCCCTCCCCCGCTACACACACACACACACACACACACACACACACACACACACACACACACACACACACACACACACACACACACACACACACACACACACACACACACACACATATGCACACACATTTACACCTGTGGCTCTGTGATCGTCTACTTATCTACCGAAATTACTTGTGTCCATTTACTGAACAGCGTTTGTTTCTAGATAAAAGGATCCAGATCTACTGCTGTATATTTCTTGGGAAATCCTAAAAGCCCTGAACGTATAAAAGTGTTGATCGTTTGTTACCTCTTGGCATAAAGCTCAGTCTTTTCTTCCTTTAAAACTGCTGCTTTCCTTCCTGAGTGTCTTGGACGCCGGGTGAAACAGCGCCCTTGGTCGGAAGCACCCTTTCTTTACTCTTTATGATACTGCGTTCGATTTTTAAATATTACGCACGCATGTGTGTGTGTGTGTGTGTGTGTGTGTGTGTGTGTGTGTGTGTGTGTGTGTGTGTGTGTGTGTGTGTGTGTGTGTGAGTTTGTGTAAATATAGATATAGATATGATATATATATATATATATATATATATATATATATATATATATATATATATATATATATATATATATATATATATATATATATAAAGGAAACTGCCACAATAAGAAATGAAATTAAATCGTGACATTTCGAACTCGTCAAGAGTTCCTTATCAGACGAACAAATAACCGCAATGATTATTTGTTCGTCTGATGAAGAACTCTTGGCGAGTTCTCGAAACGTCACGATTCAATTTAATTTCTTATTGTGGCTGTTTTCTTTTCAACTTTGTGGTCACGTTACTGAGTTTGTGTTTGTGTTCACACACACACACACACACACACACACACACACACACACACACACACACACACACACACACACACACACACACACACACACACACACACACACACACACACACACACACATGTATATGTGTGCATATGCGTGAATGTTTATGCAGTCGAAATGGTTATTTGTTCGTCTGATGATGAACATTATATATGTGTGTGTGTGTGTGTGTGTGTGTGTGTGTGTGTGTGTTTTTGTAGATTATATATTACCGTATATATTGATATATACAAGTAGTGTAGCTTCGTGCTTGATTGCTGCCTCTCTCCCGGACAATTGATCCCAATCGCTGTTATTAAGCACAAAGTTAAACTGGAACTGGCAACTGAAACGCCCCCCCCCTTGGCTTAGGGAGCATGTTCAGTGGCTATTCTACCTCGGGAAACATTTTATTCATTTTTTTAATCACAAGCTGCTCATTAATCTCTTCCCGGCGATGACGTCATCATAAAGACTTTTGGGGTGCAGAAAGTGACAAAGAGCTCTTTAATAAGTCTCCCTATTATTACTATGACCATCTAGAGTTCACATATATATAATAATAATAATAATGATAATGATAATAATAATAATAATAATAATGATAATAATAATAATATAACTCGGTCAGTCAACTCATGGCGATCTTGAAAAATTTACTTCTGTGGGAGGACCGCTTGGCTACGTGTGGAGGGAGCCATGAAACCTACTTTGTAGAGTATTAAAGTTTCTGCAATTTTGCAAGTGCCGTTTTCCTTTTAGAGCTAAAGGTTAGATATTTTCCCAATGAGACCTCATATGCGTATGTATGTGTTTGTATGTTGAGGCGTTTGTTCGTGTATTTTCTGCACACACACACACACACACACACACACACACACACACACAATACA
>NC_051403.1:14365816-14368316 GCF_015228065.2 Penaeus monodon | reverse complement strand
CTTTCTTACATTCTTTTTTTTGTAAAAAATGTTTGCTAGTTCATATTGCACAGTATTCTGTTTTAAAACTTGCCGTTTTCGTAGCAGGTTTTTGAACTCTGGATGGAATAAGCTTGATGAGGACTTCTTTTCTATTGTCGGGATTGTTTTACTGCTTGAATATTCTCATTGAATGCACCAAAACAATGGTCAGTGTTTTTGTTAGAGGCCTCTGATAGATTTTTGAAAATCCTGTTTTCTGGCACCTTTTAATTAGTTTGTAATGTACCGAGTTCAAAATTGGGGTCAATCTTTGATTCCATCATTTTTTTGAGGGACAGTCTAAATTTTATGATCACTGGATTGTGGTCTGAATTTGCGTCTGCACCCAGATATGAGTTTTTGATTGCGTTTCGGTATCTTGAATTAATCATAACGTATATTATTATAATTATAACATATAACATTTGGTTTCTGGGTCTATCACCTGGATTAATCTGTGCATATCGTCGTCTGGGGTGTACATTAAACCAGGTATTTGTAATGACCAGGTTTTTCTCCCTATACCAATCTATAGGTCCATCTTCACAATCATTCCGTTCTCCCAGACCGTGCGGTTCAACAGTCTTCCCATCTCTGAGCCAACTTTAGCATGAAAGTCATCCACGACAATCATGATTTCATTTGATTTACCATGAAAAGAATAATCAATCAAGAGAGCTGTAGTTAATTTGTTGGTCTTCTGCATCGGCAGTGGGAGCATATGCTATTTTGATGTTTACATTTACAAAACTAGCTTTGATCTTAACTATAAGCATGCGATCGCTATTGGGCCAGAACGATAGAAGGGATTTTGATTTTTTTTATCCAGGAACAGACTTCCTGAAAAAAGGATTCGTTTCTGGTCTTTCATACATGTGTGTGTGTGTGTGTGTGTGTGTGCGCGCGCGCGCCTCATGTGTGTATTTATATGTGTGTATATATAAATATATATATATATATATATAATATTATTACAAATGTATAATATAATGCTATATATGTGTATATATACATATATATATATATGTATATAATGATATAGATATATATATTATTCTACATTGTATATATGTATATAATTTATATATATACATTATATATGCATATATATACTTATATATATGTATATATATACAAAATAACTATTTATGTATTATATATATATATATATTATATATATATATATATATTGTATAAATATTATATAAATGTATAATTGGTTATACATATATGTAGTATATATGTATACATATGTATGATCTTTGGTCTTTATATGTATGAAAGACCAGAAGAATCCTCTTTTCAGTATATATGATATACATATAGTATAATATATACTATATATATATCATAAATGTTTATGTATAAATATCAAAAAGAATCATTTTTGTTATAAATGTATATACAATTTACATATATACATATATACACATACACATCACAACGTATAATACAATATACGTATATATACACATATATACACATACACATGTATATGTATATATATACGTAAACTATAAATGATAATTGTATTGTATATATACATAGACATATATTGATATATATACATATATATAAATCACACATATCACATCACACATTATACAATATACACATATAATATATATATATATATAGTATATATATATATATATATATATATATACACATACATACATACATGCATACATAATATATAGATATTTATTTATATATATGCATATATATATATATATATATATATATATATATATATAATATATATATATATATATATATATATATATGTTTAAAGATAGTCGACTGATGGGTAGATTAAATGCATATACTGTATATGTGAGCAACCACGTATAAACCGAAAAAAACTGTCCAAGCTACAACAGTTGATGACATATATTTACGAAATGCCGGTCCTTATCATCGGGGCTATATGAATAAACTTTCCACACATGCCAGAAACTAAGTCACATAATAATCGAAATATAATGGTTGTCCACATGCGCCCAACAGTGAGAATGAATGGCTTTTATGGTCCCAGCCTAACGCCATAAGGAGCTTGTGTGGCTGAGCATGTGTTAAGCTTAGTATCATGTGGGGAATGTTTATAACGGAGTTTCCCAACTTCTTCTATTAGAGGGCTTATTTGACCAACGTATAATAATCTTCATGGCCTTCATCGATGTCTGGCATTATTTCTGATTCAGTAGTTTACGTCGTTATTAACAGTGTAGTGATGCCGATAGCTAGAGGGGGAATCAGTTCTTGGACGGTCCTGTATTTAGGTATTCATGCCGGGTCGAGATAAAATCCAGTTTAATTCAAACTCGTAATTTTCAGATTGCTCCATGCTCACTACCCTCCCCTCCTCCCCCTGTCCTACCCGCAAGAAATATGATCTGCAGTTCGGGAACCTCCGGTGTAGAGATTCAGAAATGAATAATTCGATTTCGTAAGATAATTTCGAAATGACTGTGTTTTA
>NC_051403.1:14358316-14360816 GCF_015228065.2 Penaeus monodon | reverse complement strand
TTAAATAGTTATTTTCCTTCTTTTTTTTAATTTTCTTTCTCTCCCCCTTTTCCGTGTCCATTAATTTTCTTTTTTTTTTCTTTTTTTTCTTTAAATTCAACTAGAAATCATTTAGTTATTGTAGTTATTTCTTTTTCTTTTCTTTACTTTTTCCTTACTTCCTCTGTACATGTTCTTGCATGAGAGACAGATAGACAAAGAGACAGACAGACAGACAGACACAAGAGAGAGAGAGAGACAGACAGAAGAGAGAGACAGACAGACACAAGAGAGACAGACACAAGAGAGACAGAGACAGGCAGAGAGACACAGATAGAGACAGAGACAGGCAGAGAGAGACAGAGACAGGCAGAGAGAGAGTGTATAACTAAGTTAAATTTGCCATAAGAAAAAAACACTAATCATCTCAAATAGAAAGATATTCATTTAATTATTTCCTTCTTTTATTCACCGCTTTTCCTTACTTTCTTTCCCCTCCCCTCCCCCTCCCCTCTCCCCCTTCTCGTCAATGACTAAATCAAAACTGCAACGGGGAAACCAGGAATCAATTGCACAGTCAACACAGAACCACCGACTCACTTTCGCCCTCCAATTTAAAACCGCGCTACTCAGAGTGGCGGGAATTATTTTCCGGAATGGAAAATTATCTCGAAACTTTTAACTTTTTTTTTATCTTTTTTTTTTTTTTACTTTTTTTCTTTTTTTTCACTTTTTTTTCTTTTTTTTTTTGGCATGTGTCCAAATCCTCGTTTCGTATCTGTCCCTCCTCCGTCCTTCCTTCTCCCCCCCCCTCCGTTTTTTTTTTTTTTTTTTTTTTTTTTTTTTTTTTTTTTTCTTTTTTTTTTTTTTACACATTATTTTGTCTCAACATGACTCCGGCAAACGGAGCATCGCCATTATGTAGCCTTGATGTGATGAAGTTGTTTTTGACTTCGGAAGAGCTGCCGTGGACGATAGAGTAGTGTTATCAAACTTTTTCGGGCGGACATTCTACTCACAGTGGCACAGATATGCAGGGGATGCTCACAACACATGCGATCATTTATGCACGCGCGCGCACACACACACACACACACACATACACAGTATGTACTTACAGAATATTAGCATACTCATATACATTTACAAATCAAACACACATTCACACACACTCATACACGTAGGCAAACACACATAGTCACAGGCAGGCACACACACACACACACACACACACACACACACACACACACACACACACACACACACACACACACACACACACACACACACACACACACACAATATTCACTTCAGTAGTGTTCTTCAAACTTTTTCCACCATGACCCAGTTTGGTATCATGTAGTACCCTCACAGCCTTTTTGACCACCTTTTGTCCACCAGTCAGTAGTGTTTACAACTTTCTATTCGACACGAAAGACTTTTGTTTACCATTCGGTTTGTTTCTGCGTATACATGCATGGCTTTAGGAGATAGCATTTCTCTATTTTAAGGATTCTCTTCTTATCTCTCTACGTACTTTTACTTATATTTATTTTCTTTCTTTCTTTGTTTTTTTTTCGTCTGTTTACTTCTTTTTTCGTTCTTTCTCTCTTCGGAAGCGCCATCCAATGAATGCTTTGAAGATCCCATAAATAAACACTCTTATAAACACTCTACTTTTATCTATATTTTAATTTTTATCTATTTATCTATTTATTATTTAATTATCTATTTATATATTTAATTTTCTTTCTCTCTTCGGAAACACTCTTCTTTCTGCTTTTATCTATCTTTAATCAAATTAATGTTTTATCCATTTATTTATTATTTAATTATCCAATTTATATATTTAATTTTCTTCGAAAACGCCACCCAAAGAATACTTTGAAGAGTCCTTGGATATATCACTCCCTTTTTTTTCTCTCTCTCTCCATTTATATATCTTTATTTAATTTCATTTATATCTATTTACTTTTCTTTCTTTCATAAAAAAAAATGAAATGAATATTTGTATCCTCCTCCTCCTCCTTCTCCCGCTGCCGTGGTCGAGGCGACATTCCTTTCTTGGCCACAGTATCGGTTGGCGGGAAATCTGTATAGGATCGAGAGCCAAACAAAGGAATCAGGTTGAGCGTGACCTACGCGGGGAATTTAATCTCCTTCGCTATTGGTGTTGATCCTGATCCTGTGACAATGGCTGTCGTTATTATTTCTCTTGCTGGAGACAGAAAGAAGGAAAGGGATGGAGTGATATTACAGTTGCTGTGGCGGAGTTGGAAAGCGTCAAATATATTTCGCTGTTGAGTTACTCCGTCTCTCATTTCTTCTCTCTCTCTCTCTCTCTCTCTCTCTCTCTCTCTCTCTCTCTCTCTCTCTCTCTCTCTCTGTCTGTCTGTCTGTCTGTCCTGTCTTCTTTTTTCTTTTCTTCAAATATTTCTACCCCCACGAGTGCTTGCTATCATTGACAACACGATAAATAATTGCAATAGAGTTGTTTACACCAATAAAAAATACAAGAAGT
>NC_051403.1:14340816-14350816 GCF_015228065.2 Penaeus monodon | reverse complement strand
ACACACACACACCCAACACACACCACACAAACCACCCCACACCACACACACACACACATGAAGTTCGTCAATTGGGTATTTGAGCTATCTCTTTCCAACTGTGGCGGGTTGGGGGGAATGCCCCACTTAAAATGTGGTATTGGTTGGGAAAGTAACACAAAGTTCGTTTTTGTTTTATTTGGCCTTTTGCATTTTACAAAAAATATCAGGATAGGAAAAGTCTAGGTTATTGATGCAAAATTAAAAGAAAGTTTTTTATGTATAAACTAATTATAAAGGTTAGAGTTTGCCCCTTTCGAAAGAAAAAAATAAATTTTATAAATTTTACAAAGACTCCTTTGTTTTACATTCGGGGGCACTGGTCTGTTAATTAAATTTTATCACGTACGATGAAAAGGTCTTATTTAAAGTTTCTCGCTTTAAAAGAAAAAAGCATCAACAAGTTGTTGGCATGATGTAAACTTAAATACAGAAAATTTGTATGTGCAGTATGTACAGAAAACCCAGGAGTAGGATAACCAGGAGTGTTAACCCCAATGGGGGTATAAAGACTCTTGAATCTACAATTTAAGTGTCTGGACCCTCGACAAGAAATCTCTGGGGAAATTTGAAATCACTCCTTCCAAAGTAAAAAGGGGAAATTTTATCCATCCTGAGTTGCGTCCCCCGGATCTCCATTGGTAGTTGTTTCTTCGTTTTGTTTTCATCTTCTTGTCTTCGTTTTCGTCTTTTATCTTCGTCTTGTCTATTTCATTCATATTTTGGTCTTTTTTTCCCTTCCCCCCCTTCCCCCTCTCCTCTTTCCCCTTCTCCTCATCCGGGGCCCCCACATTTGGCCGAAAAATTTCTCCAAAATTTCCCACGATGATCCCTTTTCGCATTTAGCTTCGCCCGGTGACACTTCAAAGGGAGCGGAAAGTCACGCAAAGAAAGTAAAAAAGACCTTTTAACGGGCACGACTGTCGGTGGAGGGGTCTTCGTGTTTCCTCTTTAAATAACCCCGGGGCGAACTGTGGAAAAGTGTGGATTGTCAGTCGGACAGCTTGGCACCCCCAAAAGCAAAAGAGGGTCCCGGATGTAACAGCAAGGACTTTTGTGCTTCCCCCCTTCCCCGGAAGAACAGAAAGTAGCCCGCCCTTGTAAATCTGCAAAAGGGTTTTTGGAAAGGGAAGTACAGGGGGACGCAGATTGGATTTGCGAAAGAGGGACATGGGGGGCCCCCCTACTGAGAGCGGGTTTCGCTTTCGATCCACCGCGGTCCCCCGGCCCCCTTAAAAAAGGGCCCCGCGATGGTGGCCGTAGGGTGCCCTTTGGCGAAGTCAGGCGACATGGGCGCGGATAAGGGGGCCCGAATCTCTTACTAAGTTCAAGAGGAATTCACCCCTAAAAACAAGCCTGTTTTTTAAACAATAAACAAAAAGCAGAATTCGCGCAAAATTGCCGTCTCCGCGACGGGGTCGAGGGAGACTTGGTTTAAAAATCTGGTGTTTTTGGGGCCGATACTCGAAAAAGCCCTGCCGGGAAATCTCAAAGGCAGAGAAGCGGGAAAAAACGTCTTTCCTATAATTAGTTCCGGACTAAATCCCCTCCATCTATCTGAGCCCCCGTATGTCTTTTTTAAAGGGGTTTTTTACACACCTACCCCCTAAACCCCGATTTTGCAACAATTGTTGGTCCAAAGTATTCTCTAAAAGAAATAACCCAATTTTTTTTGGGGTCCAGGAAAAAGTCTTTTTACTCCCCGTAAAAACCACATTTTTTCTCTAAAGGAATTTTAATGAATCCAGTATTTTTTCCTTCCCATAATCGGGTAAAAACCCAAAATAGGGCCCTTTTTAACCCCAGTTCTCGTCCTTACAGCGGGGATACAGGATTTCTCATCCGTAAGAAAGCGCCCGCTTTCCCTGGGAAATTAACGAATTACTCGGGTTCTCGCCCCTAAATTTTAAAAGGGCGAAAAAAAAACGAGCATGGCTTCATAGGGGGCGGCGGGGCCCCCCCTTAAACCCAGGTATCTTTTTTTCCTGTAATTTCCCCTCGAAAATTTCCGTAAGCCCTTTTCCAAGGACTGCTAGATTTATAAAGATGAAAAAGTTTATGGTACAGTGGGATACGACTGACACGAAAATTTTTGTCTGAAGAGACTTTCCAACTTTAACCTGAGGACGATATTCTCTTGTTGAAAACCCTTTGCTATGAACAAAAACCCCCGCCTTTGGTTTAAAGGGCCCTTTTAATTCTTTTTCAACAGAATTTGGGCCCTTTTTTAAAGACCTTCCCGCGCCCCCTTCCTTCTCTGGTTGAATAGAAGGGGGGGGGTCCCCGAAAAAATGAAAAAAGGAATCATAGACCCCACGAAATGGCATAAAAAACCCCAATGAACAAGGGAATGAGAAACCAAAGGGCCCCAAAAAAAAAACTAAATAACAAAAAAAAAAAAACAAAAAAAAACCCACGGCAAATCATCTCCCAACTGGTGGAAAATCACCCGTTCCCCCCTTCTCCCTGAGTGTCGTAGGATGCCGCCCACCCCCCCCGCGATTCGCTGGCTTATCCGCTTAGCACGTTCCCGGGTAGAAGGACAGGGGGCCACCACAAACCGACCCTCGCGGGCGCTTGTCACCAGGAAACGGTCCCCTACGCTTAGCCTCAACGGCCCCGTAACTACCGCGCACCTGGACGGGGCCCCGAAGAGGTCAAAGGCCCGGGGCTAGCGGAAAAAAAAAGCCCACCAGATGGGGGAAACCAAGTGGAACATACCCCCAAAAGGTTTTCATTTACGAAAGGATCCCAGAAAATGTCGGGTAACTGTTAAACCTGCAAGACTTTCAACTTTGAAAAAGACGGTGAAATCCCAGGGTAAAAGAAACGGGAAGTAAAAAAAAACAAGAAAGTAAGCTAATTTTAAAAATTCAGAAAAGACGGGCCCCCTTCCCCGCAAGCAACGGAAACCTGGCCCTGAAAAACGGGGATATGTACCCAAAAAAAAATTAATAATAATGAGGGATAAATAATAATAACAACAAAAAGAACCAAACAAGGCAACGCAAAAAATAGTGTAAAAATGAAAATAATAAAAGATATATACAATAATGAAATAATAATAATATCTACTAAAATAATGAAAAATACTAATAAAAGAAATAAACGAAAGGAAGAATAAAAAAAGAAAAAAGCACTACCATTGGCCACTCCCCGTGAGGTGCATAAGGGGTTTAAATTAGAAACTCTCAAATTAGTGTTTTTGTTTTTGGGGGGGAAAACATTTAAATTTTGTCAAGAACCAAAAAATTTTTTTGGCGTAAGTAGCCTTGCAGTCAGCAGTCTTTCTGTTTTTTTAAGTATTTATTTGTATTTATTTTATTTACACACACACACACCCCCCACACAACACCAAAAACCCCCAAACACACACACAACAAACACACACCACACCAACCCCCCCACACACAAACACACCATGACCCCCCAAAAAACCCCCCACACAAAAACCCCACACCTACATACATACAAATACACACACACCCCCCCACCCCCACAACACCACACAAAACCACACAAACACCCCACACACAACAATAAAACATGCCCACAAAACCCAAAACACCCACCCCACACCCACACACCACACCAAACACAACAAATAACAACACACAAACCCTACTTATTCACGCAAAGGACATACACACACACACACACCACACACATAAAGGTTTTATAAAGCAAATAGAGATAAAAAAGGAGACAAATGAAATAACCCAAATAGGGAAGTAAGGGGAAAAAGTTAAAAGATAAAATTAATAGGAAAATACACATAAATATGCAAAAATAAGATATAAAATTAAAAAAGATAATTAAGAAAGAAAAGAAAAAAACAGAAAAATGAAAATAAGATATTTAAAAGAGATTAAAAGAAAAATAAATATAAATTATCCCGAAAATTAAGATTTAATATTTGTAATTTTTTTAAATAAGGGTTTAATTTTATATAATTAAAGGGTGTGGTGGTGTGGTTTTTATATTTGATAATAATTTGAAAAAATATATAAAATAAAAAATAATTAAACCCCCACACACCCCACACACAACAACCACACCCCCACACCAATCGATTATATAAATAATTTAAAATAAAAATTTTTGGGGGGGGGGGGGGTGTGGGTGGGGATTTAAATAAAGAGATATAATAAATGTAAATAGAGAGTAGAAAATATAATATAGAAAATAGGGAAAAATTAGGAAATAAATAAAATACCCACAACACACACAACACAAAAACACCACACACAACCACAAAAAAATAATAAAAATATAGATATATAGAAAAAATGATAATAATATAATGATATATTACATATAATTGGAATACATTATATATATCCAAAAGGTATGATTTATAATATATAATCATATATTTAAATTATTTATATATATTTATATATATAAAAATATATATATATATATATAATATTATATATATTATATATATATTTTATAGATAAATTATTAAAAATACATATATTATATTATTATATAATATCTAGATATATTTGAAAATATAATAGAATAGAATTATAGAAAATTTTTTTTAATAAAAGATTAAAAAAATATATAATTTTATTTATTATAAATAATTATAAAGATAGGTATTAGGTATTTTATATTATAGGGGTATATTGGATATAATAAAAATATATATAAGTAAAAAATAATATATATTAAAATTAGTTTTATAATGTTAATATATATATAATATATAATATATAAAATAGATAATAATATAAGGCAAATATTTAATATAGAATAATATAAATGTTTTTTATACTATATATATAAAAATATATTTAAAAAATAATAGATAAATTATTATATAGTATATAAAAAATATGTACTTTATAGGTAATATATATAATTAAATAAAAAACCATATATTTTTAAAATATATATATAAATTATTAATATAATTAGAAATTTTTTTATATTATAAAAAATATATATTATAATAATAAAAATATAACCCCAATTAAAACCATAAATTAATTTATATTTAATATATAATTTTAAAATTAATGATCTAATAAATATTTAAAATTTTAAAATTAAAATTATAAAAATATCAAAAATATAATTTTAATTTAAAATTCAAAATTTTTTTTGTTTTAAATTAAATTTAAAACATATTATTTTAAATATAGAAAATCTATTAATATATTTAAAAATTTATATAATATATATATATAACCTATATATAAAAATATTAAAAATTATATTTTATATATATAAATTAATTTTATATAATAGTATTAATATTATATTTAAAATTATTTTATAGATATCATTATATATATATTTTAATAGTATATTAAAATTTTTATGTTTTTTTGTGGTTGTTTTTTGGGGGGGGGAAAATATATATAATTTATAATTAAATATTAATATTAATATATAATAAATATATAAAAAAAAATATTAATAAATAAAAAATAAAAAAAAAAAACCCCAACACAAAATTTTAAAGGGGAAACTTAAAATTTTTTTTTTTAAAATTATAATAAACTTGGGGGGGTTTTTTTTGTTTTGGGGAAAATATAAATTTTAATATATAATCTAAATAATGGGAAAAAAATATAAGAATAATATATTAAAAAAAAAAAAAAATATATAGGAAAATAGAAATTTTTTTTGTTGTTTTTTTTTTGTGTTTTGTTTTTTTATAGATATATAAAAAATATAAATTAGGGAAAAATATATTATATAAGTAAAATAATTAAATAATTAAAAATATATATTTATTATATTTTATTTATAATAATATATATAAAACCAAAAAAAAAAAATATATTTTTAAAAATATATATATATATTAATCTATTTAAAAATTTTTAATATATTGTGTGTGTGTGTGTGGTGTTGGGGGGGTTTGGTAAATATTATTTTTTTATGTTTGTATTTATTTATTTTGGTTTTTTTTTTGGGGGGGGGGTTTTTTTGGGTTTTATTATTTTTTTTTTGTTTTTTGGTTTTTTTGTGTGTTTTTTTTTTTGTTGTTTTTATTATTTTTATTTGTTGGTTGTTGGGGGTTTGGGGGTGTTAAATTTTTTTTTTTTTTTTTTGTTTTTTTTTTTTTTTTTTTTTGGGGGGGTGTGTGTGTGGTGTGGTGTGTGTGGTGTGGGGGTGTGGGTGTGTTGATGGGTGTGTGTGTGGTGTGTGTGTGTGTAAATAAAATAAATAAAAAAAAAATACTTAAAAAAAACAGAAAGACTGCTGACTGCAAAGGCTACTTACGCACACAAATAATTTCTGGGTTGACATTGCACAAATTAGCTACGGGAATCCAGGTTCCCCCCCATGAAGAGTATGCTAATAGTGGCAGTACACTAATTGCTGACGAGATGTACTAATTAATCAGCACCTATGCCCGTACGGCGGAGTGCCAAGTGGTAGGCGTTTTTTCTTTTTATTTTTTCCTTTTTAGTTTTTTTTATTTTTTTTATTATTATTTTCATATTTTTAGTAGTTCATTTTTATTATCATTTTTAGAGTGTTCATTATTATATTATATTATTATATATTTTTGTTTTCGTTGCCTTTTGCTGTTTGTTTGTTTTTATTTTTATCAATCTTTTTATTTTATTTTCGGGGAAAAATCCCCGTTTTTTCATGGCCAGGTTTCCGGTTGCTTGCGGTAAAGCACCGCTTTTCTGAAGTTTAAATTAGGTTTTCTTCATATGTTTCTTTTATTTCCCGTTTTTTTCATCCCCTGGCAATTTTGGTCATTTTAAGTTTGGGTAAGTCTTTAGGTTTTTTAAAATGTTTCCCGAATGTTTGCTGTGGGATACCTTGCGTAAATGTATAAGTCTACTTTGGGAGTATGTTCCTATCTTGGTTCCCCGAGTCTGGTGGGCTTGTTTACCGTCTAGTCCTCCTGACCTTTGACCTCTTCGGCGCCACGTCAGCAGGTGCGCGGTAGGTGACGGCGCCGGTTGAGGCTAAGCGTAGGTGACCGTTGCCTGGGTGAGCAAAGCGGCCTGACTGCAGGATCGGCTTTGTGGTGGCTCCCATGTCCTCGTCTACCCGGCAACGTGACGTATGAGCGGATAAGCCAGGCGAAGTCGCGGGGAGGGTGGGCGGGCCTACTGACATCATCAGGGGAGAAGGGCGGAAGCGTTATGATTTTCCACGCAGTTGGGAGATGATTTTGCCGTGTGTATTTTTGTTTTTTATCTATTTTGTTATATTAGTTTTAGTTTTCTGGGAACACTTTTGGTTTCTCAGTTCCCTTGTTCATTGGTGATTTTTTAGTGCCATTTCGTGGGCTGCTAGTGATTCCATTTTGCATTTTTATCGGAGACTCCCCCGCCTTCATATTCAGAACGCAGAGAAGGGAAAGGGGACGCGTGGAAGGGTCTTTAAATAAGGCCAATTACATGTTGAAGAAGAAATTAAGAGGCCTTGAGATAAGCAAGGTCTGGGATGTTGTGTTCAATATGCAGAGGTTATCAGACGAAGAAGAGAGTATCGATGCACTCAGGTTAAAGTTGGAAATGTCTCTTCAGGACAAGATAGTTACGTGATCAGGTCGTATCCGATTCTGTACAGAGTATACGTTATATCATCTTGTAATTAACTCTAGCAGGATACCATTGTGAAGAAGGGCTTACGCGTAAATTTTCGAGGGGAAATGTACATGGAAGAAAGATTACCTGGTTGTAATGGTTGCCTCGCGCGCCGTCGCTATGAAGCTCATGCCCTGTTTTTCTTCGCCTTTAATAATTTAAGGGAGCGCCCGAGTGATCGATAATCCCAGGAACGTCGGGCTAGCTTTCATTACGGATGAGTAAATCCTGTATCCACCGTCTGTAATGAACTGGAATGAACTGGGCTTAAAAGGCCTCTAGTTCGGTTCCAAGCCTGATTATGGGAAGTAGAACAATAGCTGGATTCATTAAAGTTCACTTATAGGTAGAAAGAATAAGGTGGTATCTTAGTCAGGCGAGTAAATCATGACTTTTTCCTGGACGACAAGAAGAAATTGGGTTATGCTTCGTTCTAGAGAATACTTAGGACCTAACAATTGTTGCAAACTCGGTGTTTGAGGGGGTGAGGTGGTGATAAATAACCAGCTTAATAAAGACATACGGTTGCTCAAGATAGACTGGAGGGTTTATTGGAGTCTGGAGACTGAAGAGATAGGAAAGGCGATTTTTCCCGCTTCATCTGGCCTTAGACGATTCCAGGTCAGGACGTTCATTCAGAGTATCGGCCCAGAATTCATCCAGATTTTCAGAATCCATAGTCTCCCTCGACCTGTCGCGGAGACGGCAACTTTTGCGCGAAAGTTGCTGCTTTTTGTTTACTTGTTTCAGAATACAGAGACTTGTTTCAGGGATAGAATTCCTCTATGAACTCTAGTCAAGAGATTCAGGCCGACCTGTATCCGCGCCCATCGTCTGCCTGACTTCGCCAGAGGTCACCCTACGGACGCATCCATCGTCGGCCTTCTTTAAGGAGGCCGGAGTGAGCATGCGGTGGATCGAAAGCGAAACTCCGCTCTCAGTACGGGGGCACCCAAGGATGTCATGTCATTTCGCAGAATTCCAATCTGCGTCCTCCCTGTCACTGTCTTGCCAAAACACCTTTTGCAGGATTTACAAGGACTGGCTGACTTACTGTATCTTCCGAGCGAAGGTGGGCAGGAGCATCAAGAGTGCCTTGCTGTTACATCCGGGACCCTCATTTTGCTTCGGAGGATAGCCAAAGCTGGTCACGACTGACAACTCCACACATTTCCTACAGTTCGCCCGGGGTGTAGTTAACGAGGAACTACTGAAGATGCCACGTCCAGCGGCGAGCAGTCGATGTCCACGTATAACTGGTCTTCTCTTACTGTTCTTTGCGTGACTTGCCGCTCCTTCGAAGTGTCGATCCGGGGGCAGAGCAGCTAAATGCGAAAAGGGATCATCGTGGGACTTAGTCGAGGAGAAGATTCTTCTGTGCAAGTGTGGCAGCAGGAGTGAGGAGAAGGAGAAGGAGGAGGAGGAGGAGGAGGAGGAAGAGGAAGAAGAAGACCAAGATGATGAAGATGAAGATGAAGACGAAGACGAAGATGAAGAAGACGAAAACGAAGACGAAGAAGATGAAGACGAAGACGAAGAGCAACAACTAGCCAAATGATGGAGATCCTGGGAGACGCAACTCAAGGATGGATAAACTTACCCTTTTCACTTCGGTAAGGAGAGTGATATTCAAGTTTCCTCAGAGATTACTTGTCGAGGCATCCAGACACTTAAATTGTAGTATTCAAGAGTGCTTTTATACCTCCAAGTTGGTGTTATACATCTCCTGGTTATGCCTATCTCCTGGTTAATCTGTACATACATGCACATACATATATGTGCGTGTATGTTAATGTTGTACATACATGCACATACATACATTGTGTTGATGCTTGTTTCTTTTTAAGAGGCTGAGTAAGACTTAAGTGACAGACTCTTTGCAGTCGTACGTGATAAATTCAATTAACAAGGATCTGCAGTGCCCTCTGTAGATGTAATTCAAAGGGAGTCTTAGTAATATCATAATTGTATTTGTTTCTTATCGAAGGGTACGAGAAGCGTCTAACCAGTTTATGAATTAGGTTATATATCATAGAGAAAACTTAACTTTTATATTCTGCATCACATAACCAGTAGACTTCTCCTATCTCTGATATTTTGTGTAATATAGCAAAATGGCCAAATAAAACTTTAAAGACGAACTTTGTGTTGACTTCCAAAGCCAAATACACACATTTATAATTGCTGGGTTGACATTCCACACACTGGCCACAGTTGGAAAGAGATAGAGCTCACAATATACTAATTGGCGAACTATACATGTGTGTGTGTGTGTGTGTGTGTGTGTGAGTGTGTGTGTGTGTGTGTGTGTGTGTGTGTGTGTGTGTGTGTGTGTGTGTAGCAGTACAGCTACAAGGGCATCAGCTTGAACATTACAAATTTTC
>NC_051403.1:14335874-14340716 GCF_015228065.2 Penaeus monodon | reverse complement strand
GAGGAGCGAATGAGTGGAGGGAGCGAAGTGGTAGAGGGAGCGAGAGTGGGAAGGAGTGAGAGGGGCGAGAGGGAGCGAAGGGAGTGAGAAGAGTGAGAGAAGTGAGGAAGGTGAGAGAGAGTGGAAGTGAGGAGAGAGGTGAAGAAGTGAAGGAGTGAAGCGAGTGAAGAGTGAGAGAGTGAGAGGGGGAGGGGAGGGAGGGGAGCGAGAGGGAGAGAGGGGAGAGGGAGGGGGAGAAATGAGGGGGGAGGTGGAAAAGGCGAGAGAGTGAGAGTGAGCGAGAGAGAGTGAGTGAGCGAGAGAGAGTGAGAAGGAGCAAGAGTGAGTGAGAGGGAGCGAGATTGAGTGAGAGGGAGTGAGAGAGAGTGAGAGAGAGTGAGGGGAAATTAGATAGAGAGAGAGAGAGAGAGAGAGAAGAGAGAGAGGGGAGAGAGAAGAGAAGGAGAGAGAGAGGGGAGAGAGAGAGAGAGAGAGAGAGAGAGAGAGAGGAAAGGACAGGGGAGAGAAGGAGACCAAGAGAGAGAGAGAGCGCGACAGAGTGAGAAAAACATGACATGATTCATTTTGTTTTTTTTTCTCGAAATGCTTGTACTGAATATATAACAAGTAAATGCCAACGTCTTTCTGTAAAATGAAATTCCGGCTTCACGCATTGTTGATGGAGTAAAAAGTTGTTTACCTTTTCACAGATCTTTCGAAACAAATTCAAAAGCTCCTTTCAGTCAAAAGGAAGGCATTAAATAGTTATTTTCCTAATTTTTTTTTCTTTCTCTCTCCCTTTTCCGTGTCCATTCATTTTCTTTTTTTTTCTTTAAATTCAACTAGAAATCATTTAGTTATTGTAGTTATTTCTTTTTCTTTCTTTACTTTTTCCTTACTTCCTCTGTACATGTTCTTGCATGAGAGACAGATAGACAGAGAGACAGACAGACAGACAGACACAAGAGTGAGAGAGAGACAGACAGACAGAGAGACACAGACAGACAGACACAAGAGAGAGACAGACAGAGACACAAGAGAGAGACAGACAAAAGAGAGACAGACAGAGAGAGACAGAGACAGGCAGAGAGACACAGAGAGAGACAGAGAGGCAGAGAGAGACAGAGACAGGCAGAGAGAGACAGAGACAGGCAGAGAGAGACAGAGACAGGCAGAGAGACACAGAGAGAGAGAGACAGGCAGAGAGAGACAGAGACAGGCAGAGAGACACAGAGAGAGAGAGACAGGCAGAGAGAGACAGAGACAGGCAGAGAGAGACAGAGAGAGAGAGACAGACAGAGACGAGAGAGAGACACAGAGAGAGACAGAGACAGGCAGAGAGAGACAGAGACAGGCAGAGACAGGCAGAGAGACACAGAGAGAGACAGAGACAGGCAGAGAGACACAGAGAGAGAGAGACAGGCAGAGAGAGACAGAGAGAGACAGAGACAGGCAGAGAGACACAGAGAAGAGACAGAGACAGGCAGAGAGACACAGAGAGAGAGAGACAGGCAGAGAGAGACAGAGACAGGCAGAGAGAGACAGAGACAGGCAGAGAGAGAGTGTATAACTAAGTTAAATTTGCCATAAAAAAAGAAACACTAATCATCTCAAATAGAAAGATATTCATTTAATTATTTCCTTCTTTTATTCACCGCTTTTCCTTACTTTCTTTCCCCTCCCCTCCCCCTCCCCTCTCCCCCTTCTCGTCAATGACTAAATCAAAACTGCAACGGGGAAACCAGGAATCAATTGCACAGTCAACACAGAACCACCGACTCACTTTCGCCCTCCAATTTAAAACCGCGCTACTCAGAGTGGCGGGAATTATTTTCCGGAATGGAAAATTATCTCGAAACTTTTTTAAAAAATTTTATCTTTTTTTTTTTTTATTTATTTTTTTCCTTTTTTCCACTTTTTTTTTTTTTTTTTTTTTTTTTTTGGCATGTGTCCAAATCCTCGTTTCGTATCTGTCCCTCCTCCGTCCTTCCTTCTCCCCCCCTCCTATGTTTTTTTTTTTTTTTTTTTTACACATTATTTTGTCTCAACATGACTCCGGCGCATCGCCATTATGTAGCCTTGATGTGATGAAGTTGTTTTTGACTTCGGAAGAGCTGCCGTGGACGATAGAGTGGTGTTATCAAACTTTTTTTCGGGCGGACATTCTACTCACAATGGCACAGATATGCAGGGGATGCTCACAACACATGCGATCATTTATGCACGCGCGCGCACACACACGCACACACACACATACACAGTATGTACTTACAGAATATTAGCATACTCATATACATTTACAAATCAAACACATTCACACACACTCATACACGTAGGCAAACACACATAGTCACAGGTAGGCACACACTCACACGCAGGCAGGCACACACACACACACACACACACACACACACACACACACACACACACACACACACACACACACACACACACACACACACACACACACACACACACACACACACACACACACACACACACACAACTTAGTAGTGTTCTTCAAACTTTTTCCACATGACCCAGTTTGGTATCATGTAGTACCCTCACAGCCTTTTGACCAACTTTGTCCACCAGTCAGTAGGTTACAACTTATCCATTCGACACGAAAGACTTTTGTTTACCATTCGGTTTGTTTCTGCGTATACATGCATGGCTTTAGGAGAGCATTTCTCTATTTTAAGGATTCTCTTCTTATCTCTCTACGTACTTTTACGTATATTTATTTTATTTCTTTCTTTCTTTGTTTTTTTTTCCGTCTGTTTACTTCTTTTTTTCGTTCTTTCTCTCTTCGGAAACGCCATCCAATGAATGCTTTGAAGATCCCATAAATAAACACTTCTTCCTGTCTACTTTTATCTATATTTTAATTTTTATCTATTTATCTATGTATTATTTAATTATCTATTTATATGCTTAATTTTCTTTCTCTCTTCGGAAACACTCTTCTTTCTGCTTTTATCTATCTTTAATTAAATTAATGTTTTATCCATTTATCTATTTATTATTTAATTATCCAATTTATATATTTAATTTTCTTCGAAAACGCCACCCAAAGAATACTTTGAAGAGTCCTTGGATATATCACTCCCTTTTTTTTCTCTCTCTCTCCATTTATATATCTTTATTTCATTTCATTTATATCTATTTACTTTTCTTTCTTTCATAAAAAAAAATGAAATGAATACTTGTATCCTCCTCCTCCTCCTCCTCCTTCTACCGCTGCCGTGGTCGAGGCGACATTCCTTTCTTGGCCACAGTATCGGTTGGCGGGAAATCTGTATAGGATCGAGAGCCAAACAAAGGAATCAGGTTGAGCGTGACCTACGCGGGGAATTTAATCTCCTTCGCTATTGGTGTTGATCCTGATCCTGTGACAATGGCTGTCGTATATTATTTCTCTTGCGGAGACAGAAAGAAGGAAAGGATGGAGTGATATTACAGTTGCTGTGGCGGAGTTGGAAAGCGTCAAATATATTTCGCTGTTGAGTTACTCCGTCTCTCATTTCTTCTCTCTCTGTCTGTCTGTCTGTCTGTCTGTCTGTCTGTCTGTCTGTCTCTCTCTTTCTATCTCTCTCTCTCTCTCTCTCTCTCTCTCTCTCTCTCTCTCTCTCTCTCTCTCTCTCTCTCTCTCTCTCTCTCTCTCTTCTCTCTCTCTCTCTCTCTCTCTCCTGTCTTCTTTTTTCTTTTCTTCAAATATTTCTACCCCCACGAGTGCTTGCTATCATTGACAACACAATAAATAATTGCAATAGAGTTGTTTACACCAATAAAAATACAAGAAGTGTTATCTTCTTTGCAATAAGACACCAGGCTTTCGCAACCAAATCTTAACATTACGAAACTGTTCAAATACCTGCAACTTTTTTCTACTAAGTATTATGATATCAGGTGTTCTTAATTTTTCCTCTAGGGAATGTAGATGATTTAGAAACTGATCGGGCCACGTTGCTAACTAGAAAACTTTTACCCCAACACGAGCTGCATTGCATTTGCATAAGTTTACCATTACATTTTTTAAACTTAGGCTATGAAACAAAAGGGTCAGGTTATAAAACTCGAGCTGAAGCCCTTGATTATAATGCGGAAAAATACGTGGCTATGATAGGAGAACTGTGGGTGTGCTTGTGAATTTCTGTGTAGGTGTATTCATGTGTATACATTTAGGTGTGTGTATGTAACTATGTATATATATATATATATATATAATATATATATATATATATATAATATATTATATATATATGTTATATATATATAATACTATATAGTTATTTTTTTGTTTAATTTAATCAAGTACAATTTTATATACATATATGTATTCTCTCTATATATATGTATGTATATATATGTATAAGGCCGTGGTAGCCGAGTGGTTAGAGCATCAGACTCAAGACTGTCACGACGGCAATCTGAGTTCGAGGGTTCGAGTCACCGGCCAGCGCGTTGTTCCCTTGGGCAAGGAACTTCGCCTCGATTGCCTACCTAGCCACTGGGTGGCCAAGCCAGCCCAAGTCAGTGCTGGTCCCAAGCCCGGATAAATAGAGAGAATGATTACCTAAAGGTAACACCGGCACTCTCCGTGGAAAGGAACTGGGGACCCTACCACGTACTCACTCCAAGAGCATCACAACATGAAAACTACAATTAAGTATCATGCTGTGACCACGGCGGCTCAAACATGAACCTACCGTAAAGAAAAAAAAATATATGTATATATATAGATATACATATATATACAAACGTATATACATACACACCACACACACACACACACACACACACACACACACACACACACACTATATATATATATTATATATATATATAATATATATATATTAG
>NC_051403.1:14316458-14333958 GCF_015228065.2 Penaeus monodon | reverse complement strand
GATTACATCGAAGTTGTTGACAGATATACAAAAGTGGGACCCAGCAAGTGTACTGAAATATAACTCCACAATTGTACAAATATGTACATATACATATATATAAATACGTACATATATATACATATATATCGCACAGCCACGTCTGAATATGTATATAGCCTACTTATTTGTGTGTGTGTGTGTGTGTGTGTGTGTGTGTGTGTGTGTGTGTGTGTGTGTGTGTGTGTGTGTGTGTGTGTGTGTGTGTGTGTGTGTGTGTGTGTAATCGGTATTTCCAAACCTTTTAATGAATGCCTTGTTTTTATTCAACAGAATATATTTACCGAGAGTTCAATAATAGCAACTGCGGGGAAGGCAGTTACCTAACGACGGCCCCGCTCGTTTGTCTCGCCCGCGCTAGTCCGGGTGCCCGAGAAACGCCTCTATGTAGGTGTTTGTTTGCGAATATTTGCATTGTCTTGCCCTGGTAATTCACGAACTGTTAAGCCTGGTATACGCATTTATTGGTTCGTAAATATGCGTGTAAAGGCGTTTTTTCCCTTGTTTATTCTATTTTTCCTTGGTTTTATTTGTTTTGTTTACATTGTGGTTTTACCCCGCCTCAAGGCATTCCAAAATGTCCTTTATTCTTTTGTTGCTTTTAATTCTGCCTTTTTGAAATTCAGTGTGCTTTAATTCATTCGTTATTTTAATTCAGTTTGCTTTAATTCGGCTTTATTTTAATTCAATTTGCCTAATTTTAATTAATTGGCCCAAAGACGGGAAAATCTGTAACTGTCCACAACAACAGCACGACATCATTGACAGCGCAACACCCTTCACCCCAGCAATTTTAAAAGCAGCGAACTTTGCGCCAGTAGTTGATTGCTAGCCGATTAAAGCACAGATGTAGAATTTAGGTAAATGTTGACAACAGGACCGCGCCCGTCAGGGGCTAATGGCCGGTTTGTTAAAATTGCTAAATGCCCGACCTAATGAATATTCATGCATATAGATATTCATCTACACATAATTAAACGCACATACAAATGTTTGCGTGTGTGTGTGCATATACGTGTGCATGTCCGTGTGTGTGCCTATGTGTACGCGCACACACCCAAATAGACACACACACACAAATAGGGAGATAGCTAGACAGACATTTTAAAAAGTAAAATAATGACAAAAAATAATCAAACCAGTGCTAAGAATCGTATTTTGACTGATGATTCCAATATTTGGTCACAGAACATTTGACCCGCCGTTGCAGGAACGACTGAACTCCATCCTAAACACACAAACTACCACAAAGTTTGTCGTATGTGAAACAAAAACCCTCCTAACCCAAGGGACCCTTCCAATGGCCTTGTAAACCTAGTTCCTTCCCAATCACTGCATTTCCTACCCGGACACTTCATTCATTCTAGAATTCTGTGCATATAAAGATACAAATTGGGTTTACCTTGTGGTGAACGGAAGGGTGGTTGTGAAGTGACGATCTTTGACGAACTTTCGCTAAACTAAACTGAATTTAGCGTTATCTTGAGATCGTAACATTTTCATTAAGAGTTCGGGAATGTTGAGGAAGAATTCGGAAACACAAGCAACACGTAAACAAACTTCACTTCTGAAACGAGAGCACTGTGACAACCGAACTGTCGAATGTGCAGGCCAGGTGGACGGTTGCGCATGCGTAGCGTTTGGATGTATCAGCCATTAAAAAAAAAATGAAAAAAAGAACGGAATAGTATGTAACAGATGCCGTTTTTAAGGAATATACATTTAATAAATACGTATTTCGGTATAACTTGACAGGAATTATGATGCGGAAATACATCAGTATTGTATATTTCTAAGAGTTGCAATGGTAGGTCGTGACGTTTCCGTTGGTTTCCTTACGTTGTTTCGTTTATACAGGTTAATTTTAGTATGAATGAATGTAGTTTTTTCTTTTCATACAACAACAACGATCTTAGATTTTCAGTGTCGATACGATTTTATAAATAATTTTATACTTACGGGAGTAGATTTGCCTCAAAGTGGGGAGATTTGTTATGAACAGTAGGCCTATATATATATATATATATATATATATATATATATATATATATATATAATATTTTAAATTTTATATATTTTTTTTTTTTTTTTTTTTTTTTTTTTTTTTTTTTTTTTTTTTTTTTTTTTGAGCTTCTTATTTATTAACACTTTAGAACAGTGATAATAATAACATATATCTCATAATGATAGTGGAAAAGTGATACTAATAACACTACTGCTAACACTACTGTTATAGTAAATGTTATTACTACCATATCATTATTGTTGTTGCTGCTGTTACTAGCTGTAGTAATAGTAATGGTAATAATAAACCATGAAGTAACCGGGAAAATCATAATTTTTAATGATAATATATATAATAATAAGAGAAATGTTGAAATGATGATGATGATAAATGATGATGTTTGATGATGATGATGATGATGATGATGATGATGATGATAAATGATGATGATGATGATGGTGATGGGTGATGGTTGATGGTGATGGTGATGGGGGAGGGTTTGATGGTGATGGTGATTGTGATGGTGATGGTATGATGATGATATGAATGATGCTGGTGGTGATGATGATGGTGTTTGGTGATGGTGATGGTGATGGTGATATAATGATAATAATGACAACGATAATCAATACAATAAATGTAGTGATGACATAAAACTAAAAATCTTAAACAATTTAAAATTCTAAAATATAATAAATGACAAGAACAATTCTCCCTTTGATTCCAGGTATCTACATGGAAAGAAGTTTTCCCTCCAAGCCCGGGGTTTTTTCTATACACGAAAATAAAACGAAGTCGTTTTTTTAAAAAATTATAATATTTACTGTTGTTAGCAGTTTTAGACCAGAAATGTCTATAGAAATGATTTCACAACAAAATACATATCATTGCTTCTAAAAGGGTATCTTTAGTTTAATAGCTGTGTAAAATGAAACTTGCATTAAGATTTGTTGGTATAAGTATATCGCGATAATTATCCATTGAATTTCGTGTATTACACTCAACGAATCATATTTAATTAACGAAAGTTAGCATGGTATAACGAATGTTATATGAAAGAAGTTCACTTTCTCACACGTATCAAAAAGGTTTAACCTGCCGCTGAAACATGCTTTTAGATTATGGTTTTAAATGTTTTATCTCCCACTTATCCCGGAAACAAGGGAAATTCGACAAGAAAAGGATTTAAGTATATTCATTCATGTATAAGGAAAGAATGAAAAAAACAACAATGGTTGTTTTGTGGTGAGTACATGTATTTTTACCCACAACGGGAAACATCCGGAGTTGGGATAAATATCCTTTGTTTATTAACTTTCGTTGTCGTTTTTCTCCCCTTCTCTCTCCCCTCCCCTCTCTCACTCTCCTCTCACTCTCCCCCTCTCTCTCTCCCCTTCTCTCTCCTCTCTCTCCTCCTCTCCTCTCTCTCCTCCCTCCTCTCTCTCTCTCTCTCTCTTCTCTCGCTTGCTCCGCCCCCCTTCGCTCTCCCTCGCTCAATTACATGTGTTTTTTTTCCTTGATAAGCCTTGAGGAATTATAATGATAAAGGATCTTAAGCATACCAATTTTTGTTTTAAAAGAATCATGACTCATTTATTTTTGCATATAGTAATATAACGTTACCTTCACTGATAAAACGACCTTCATTTCGATGTCGCAAGCCGTGGTTTTAGACCTCGGTTCCCCTTCCATGGGAAAGATAACAGGTATTCCCCGTTAGATGTTCCTTCAATTTGTCAGGCCTCGAGTGTTTTTCCTGGGGAATAACACTATCGTCCAAATCTATCAGGCCCTTAGCTGTGCGAAACGAAACATTCCACTAGATGCAAAAAGTATAACGTGTATAATTGGCAGTTTGCCTTTATTTAAGTCGTGTATAAAAAAATAAAATAAAAATAAAAAAAATGTGCGGCCTTTTGGTAATGAAGGATATGGCTCCGGTCTTAAAGGGTATTAATATAAGTACATATTGTTGTGTGTGTTGTGTGTGTTGTGTGTGTGTGTGTGCATCTTTAAATATTTCCAAAAAAGCTTACTCAAATATTGGAATTTTTCGGTTTTTAGTTTAATGTTAAATATTAGATGTAAAACGTACAAAATGTAAATTAAATACGAAAAATCAATAAACAAAATAGATTTAAACCTCGGGGTTAGTTTTAACCAGACTTTTTATAGCTTCGGGATTTTTGCAGGAAATAGTAAATAATTTCCTTAATTCGAGAATATAAACTAAGGCCGGAAACTTTATCCAAAATTAACATCTGCTTTCAAATTTCAAACGGTTGGGCGAATTGCTCTTAGAAATGTGCTTTTCGTTATTTCGGAAACCGTATTTTTGTCTTCTCGTCTTCGTTCACCCTTTTTTGTTTATTCCCTTTTCGCCTGCTTTGCCTACCTTATTCTTTTCCTCCTCGTCGTCGTCCTCTTCTTCCCTTTCCTCCTGCTGCTGCTCCTCTCTCTTCTTCTTCCCTCCTCTTCCTCCTCCTCCTCTCCTCCTCCTCCTCCTCCTCCTCCCCCTTCCTCCTCCTCCCCCTCCTCCCTCCTTCTGTCGTGGATAAACACGCATTATCTCGTAAAAACACGAGCAAGCGGACACACCTCTTTTGCAACATCAAAATAGAACAATACAGGAAGGTGGGGAGAAATCCAGAAAAAAATGTCAGATGAAAAGATGGTAGACAGGAAAATGACCTATGACGTCAAACTGAGCACATGACTAACAGAAGCTTCTAGAAGCCACGAATACGAAAACAACTATCGGGGATCAAGAAAATAACACGGAAGGCAGATAGACAAAAGTTAAAGTGATAAAACAGTGTTAAAATTTGCTGGGACATAAGAACCCCTGACGCAGATAATTTTTAATAAGTGAAGAGAAATTATATTATATTTGTGATAACTGTTAAGGTGTGCGGAAGGCTCCTATAGCGGGAATAAAGACGGCTAGTGACAGACTAACCGTTTGAGTTGGATTTTGGGTTTCGAAAGTCATCCCTGTACACCTTACACCCACATCACTTTGGTGGCATTTTTGGGTAAGCCCCTATTGAAGCAAATTTAAGTGTTTCTTGTTTAGGGGCATGGTGGATGGGAATGTTGCTATGGAAAATGTGGTTAAGTAGGTTATAGGTATTCTTGGGATGTATGACAATATAAAGGACCAGAATTTGGATTTGACGAAGTTAATTTAGAATAATAATCAATAATGGAATAATTATGATTTGATTGTCAAGTTTAAAGAATGATATAATTGAAGCCATATAGATTTGAATTCAAGTGTACTGATATATTCGTTACATAGAAGAAAGGAATTATTTTTTAAACTTTTAAGAGATCTCAGCTCTAGGAAGTGCGACTTAACTGAATGATGTTGTTAATTTCCGTAGAGCGTAAAATAAGTTTGTGTTTTGTATTAATAAATTAGTATTCCAAAAATAAGTTTGCTTGAGTTAATTGCGGCTTGCAATATTAATTCAGTATAAATGATTGCTGATTAAGCACAGCATTTTATGTCCATATTTGAACTTTACTCATTTACTTTTTGATGGAGATAATCTTGGTAAGTTAGTAATTGTGTAAAGACATTAACTTAGTATTTTGTTGCTTGGTATGAAATTCATCTTGCCTAAATACAATTCTCACTATTTTTTGTATTTCATTTGTTTCAAATATTTTTAATGATTTAAACATAATTATTGAAGAAAGATTCTTTTATTAACTGCTTACATCTATTTTAAGCATTGACATTGGTAATTAATACACTTGCTTAATTGATTATGTAGTTTGTATGTTTAACAATTGAGAAGTGGAAAGTTATTTGTTAAACTAAAAGATGGATATTTATATGGTATAATTATTGTATTGAATTTAATTAACTCAGATGTTTATTATGACATATATTTTATGTGATTGACTTACAAGTTTTATATATATTTACTTTTCAGTTAATAAATTATTTAATTCTCTATAAGTTGTGAATTTCCTTTACATTTGCTAAACAAATTAATACAAGTTGAAAGATTAAGATTCTGTGAGAGAAATTGAACTATTAAGATTAATCAGATACTGAGATATATTGTTGATGCAAAGAGGAAACAATACTTCCTTCTTCTCCTTTCCTCTTTCTCGTCCTCCTACTTCTCCTCCTCCCCCTCCTCCTCTTTAGTTCTCTCATCTCTATCTTTTTTTACCTTTTTCATGCCTTCAAAAATAGCAGAAATTAATATAAACTATCAAAATTATTAATATATATTTTTGCTCATAATCAATTTCACAGACCTCTCGCTTTATTTTCATATCAGATTATGTCTTTTTATAATTTGTTATATATAATAAAGGGAGAAATTGATTATGAGGTTTAGCAAAGAGCTTTTGACTTGTGTTTGGCTGCTCAAAACGTATATTTCACATCATTACCTAATTTAATATGACTTTCTTATTGAAACACAACAACACAAACACACAACAACAACACCCACACCACCCACACACACCACAGACCACATACACAAACACACACACAAAACACAACACACACACAAAAACACAAACACCACACACACACACACACACCCACACACCCCAACACACACACACAAACACACACACAACACAAACCACCACACAAACCAAACACACACACACACACACAACCACACACACACACACACACAAACACACACATACATACATACACACACACACTACACACAGAAATCTCAAGTGTTTTCTGAAGCAAAGTTCAAGGGGGGGTTTCCTACCTCCATCATCGAGGATAAGACCAGGACACCTAATTTGGTATTTAGTCTTTACTTATATATTGGTAATCTCGGGGATGAGAAAAAAATATAAAGCAACAGATTTGTTTCATTACTCTTTGGCGTCTTACAAACATATGCCAGGATATGCAACTGCTTATTAATCATGTGTTTAATCTTCAGTTTTTTGTGTGTTTTTTATCTCAACTTCTGACAAGCTAGAAACTCCTTCCATGAATACTTTGTTGGTATGATAAAATGTTTGTTTAACATGACTGGGAAAACTGCTTTTGGGCTTTTTATTTATCTATATACAACAAGATCATAGAAACGAAGTCCCAGTCTTCATTCTGTGTACCGAAGCCCCCAGTCTTCATTGTGTACCTTGGAAAAAATGATAACCTAGCATATGTCAGCATTTGCCAAACGAATAGGATGTCTTTTGTTTGCATTGTGCTGATCAAGAGTAAAGTCAGCTCCCCTTCAAATAACAGCCTGAGCATTATATTAAAGACCATTGTACTCGTTTATAGCGACTTAGAAAGCGGGCCTTCTCTAGAATTTAGGGCTAATATGAAGTATCTTTGGTTATGTATATACGTATATGTTGTTCCGTAAACTATAGTCGAAGTTGTCTTTTATTTATCACAAAAGCTTACCACTGATGGCTGCAATAAAAATTATTTTTATGTGTAAAATTCTGGTTATCATTTATTCTTTGCAGTTAATGGTTAATGGTTAAAAACAAATAAATATGCTAGACATCAAAGGTCATATAGCACTGTGATGTGGTCTTGGATGCTGCATCTCGTCCTCTCCGCTCTCTCGCTCTGGCTGGAGGACTGGTCGCTACCTGTCATTCATCTCGTTTTGTTTTATTTTGTTTTGGTTTCCTCGTTGTTGTTTGCTTTTATTGTTTTATCTTGGTTTTCCCCTTTTTGTAATTGTTTTCTTTATAATTTATTAGTTTTTATTACTTTTAGTATTTTAAAGATTCCGTAAACTTTTAAGGTCTCGATTTTACTTCGTTTTTATTTTGAGTTTTAGGGGAAGCGTTTTATACATTTCGTTTATGTTTTTCTTTTAAAAATTGCATTTCTCTTTCTATAATTTTCATTTTTTATGCTTTTCATTTTACTTTTACCCACTTTTATTTGTGTTTAAAGTATAATTATTTAAATAATTTGTTTTTTTTAATGTTTTGCCTCTGACGTCAACCGAGGCATGTAAACAAAAATTTTCAAACAATAAAGGGAAAGGGCAAGACAGCGAGTGTTTTAACGTTTAAATCTCAGTGATAAAACCGGCAGTGTCGACATATTTTAAGCGGCAACGATAGGCGATCACGAAGATTAAGCTCAGACTGACGATAGTGGAATAAAACACAAATCAAAAACCCTTTACACAGTCCCTGATGTTAAGTGGCCAGTGACCGTGCGTAAACATGCCTTGACGAAACACAACGCAAACCGCAAAATGTCCAAAACAGAAAAAATCCCCTACCCGGAAAACATTCCTCTTTCACATATACTTTTAGTTTGACTGAAAACCTCTAAAAAAATGAAAAAAATTTACTACAAGATATCCCCTCCAAGCAGGACCCCGGGACATAGATTAATGATCACAGCGTAACCCCAAAAACCTTTTTCGAAGTGAAAGCGATTGTAGGGGGGCAAAAAAGAACCCCTCAACACGTACATGAATTTGAAAAAAAAATAGGTCAGTGACCGTGACTAACAATGACTTGACGAAAACCCCAAACCGCAAACCGCAACCCAAATTCCCAAAAACATAAAACATACCCGGGAAAACATTACCTACTTTTACGTCATTTTATTTCGTATATGACGCATCATAGAGAAAAAATGAACAAATTTCTACAACGATATCCCCCCCAATGTGGTGAAGGTGCATAAACAATGATCACGCGTAACACCAACCCCATCGAGAGTGAAACAGGGTAAAGTGGTGGACAAATCGAACACCCTCAACACGTCATAATTGAAAGAGTCATGACCGTGCGTAATCAGTGACCTTGCGAAACCAAAACCGCAAACCGAACCAAAAGTCCAAACAAAAAACAATACCCGGAAAATTACCTACTTTTACAATGCATTTTTTATTCGTACATACGCATCATAAAGAAAAAAAAGAAAAAAATGATGTACTACAGACGTATCCCCTCCAAAGCGGGGACTGGTGACTAGATCAATGCACGCGTAAACCCCACAAAACCCTTTTCGAGATGAAAAAAGGTTAATGATCACGGGCAACCCAGCCCATAGCTAAGTGGCTAACGCGCACCACCTTTCGGGTTTAAAATGGGGCATCTAACAAAAGAACCCTGAATTATTAACTAATCAATATCCATATCCCAAAACATTACTCATAGCCCGTGATTCAAAAAAATTCCCCTCCAAAGCGGGTTACATAGATCAATGTCACCGCGAACCCCAAAACCTTGTCGGGGTGAAAGCATAACCACCAGACCGTAGCTAATGAGACTAACACGCACACCTTCAGTCCAAAAAAGCACTCAAACAGAAAGATGACCCAATATCCGTAACCGAAAAACATTCCCCCCTGGAGTGCTACGATGACTCCCCCCTCTCCCATCCACCCGAATATTCACCATTTTAAACTTGTCCGAATCGAGAATTTTCTGTTACAGACGAGGGAAACCCTCTTCCTAAAGACTGAAACTGTCAAAAACAAAAAAAATAGGTCACACAGGTCTGCTAATGCCGATAAATTTTTGCTCCTCTCTCATGTACCCGAGATAAGAATACAAATTAAGTGTAAAGGATTATAAAAATTTGTCATACCCTATTCCTTTATTTTCGATTTTATAAAAAACCCTTTTGGGAAATGCACCATGTTTTTATCTTGTAACTGAATCGATAATTAATCCTGCTACAGATGAGGATCACCTCTTAATTTATCATAAACCTAAAATTCCCCCCTAAGTGCCTAACCCTCACCTGAAGGTTCCCCCTCCTCTCCGAAGTAATAAGAAATCTGAATAAGGGAAAAAAAGCACCAAACAACAAACAGCACCCAGCTGCTGACAACGCAAGTCCGAGAACAGGGAACACCGCCCTTTCCCTTCCTACTGCCCCGATCCACCTTCCCCCATATCCCCATAGAGCAAAAAATGGAGAGGAAAAAGACCCAAAAAAACAAATAACACAAAAAAACCGATGGGCGTACATTTCACCCCCATTCCCTCCCCCTCACACCCCAATATTCACCATGTTTGAATTTTTAACTGAATCGTATTAATCCTGCTACAGAAAGAGTGACCAACCCCCTTTTAAATTATCATAATCCATAATGTCCCCTAATGTACTAATACGTTCACCTAAAGGGGGCTCTACTCCTCTCCAAAGCAATAATAATAAAATAAAAGGAAAAAGCCCAATCAAACAAAAATCATACAGCGCTGACCAAAAAGCAAAGTCCGAGAAAGGGAAACTCCCCCCCCGACCCCATTCCCCCCTATTTTCCCTACGGAGCAATAATTGGTAAAAATCTTCAAATCGGTTCGTTTTAAAACGCCAAAACATCCCAATATAAGAAATTTATTGCAACAAAAGGATTTAAAATACTTTGCTGTAAACAAAATTCTTTATTAAGGGCTTCATATATCCTTTAGTACAAACAAACACACAAAAACAAATAATCCCCCCATTTCTATAACGAGGGGGATAAAATATATTTCTTCTTTAAACAAGGGGAAAGACGTGGCGGTCACCTCGTCTTGAGGGGTAAAACCAACCAAGAAAAGGAAATCCTTTTAACCCTTACTAAATTGACTGTTTTTATTACGTAAATATAAGACAAAAAAATTGCTATACATACCATTTTTCACCCATATGCAATATAAAAAAAAAAAAAACTTGCAAAGACCATAAAAAATATCTTTACAATGTTTAAATGCATAATATAAAAAAGATGCAACTCTGATAAGAAAATCTCAACAGAAATTTTTTTAACTTCGCGGGGAAAGATTGCAAACTTGCGAAAATCCTCTCTTTTTTTAACATTTATACTAGTCGTTCTTACATCCCAAAGTATCTTCATAATAAAAATACAAATTCATAAAAAATCATGAAACTCTTGTTGACCCACCCTTTAATATGACTTTTAAACTTACACAAACCGCGTCTTAAAAGGTGTCACAAATAAAAAAAAAATCACATATATTTTTTTTTTAAAAGTAATGCAAAACTACCACTACGCACCCTTTGAAAATTGAGGCTTAATATAATAAAAAAGGGGCAAACCCTAATAAGAATAAAAAAAAAATTTCAACTTCGCAGGACGATTGTAAGCTATCTTACATCCCAAAGGGATCTTTCAAAAAAATACAAATTTACTCAAAAGATCATAAAATCTTTTTTACTATGTCTTTATTATACTTTCACAACATCCCAACAGGGGATAATACAAAAAAAATAAATATAAAACTTAAATTTTTTTGTGTAAAAGTAAAAAGCGATAACCACTATTCATCGTTTGAAATTCAGGCTTATACAAAAAATTTAATTACCTAACGTTAAAAGTCGCCGGTTTTATTCTTTTAGAAGTATTAAAAAGGGTTTTTTAAAGCCTGCGCGAGACCCAAGCGGGTTTTCCCCCTTTTTTTTCCGTCTGAACAGTTAAATTTCTACAACTAGGGCCACCAAACCCGTCCCCCACGTGCCGACCGTTATGTTTTTTTCTAAAAAATTAAACCCCAAGGGGGAATGGGGGTTATTTCCTAAAATGTTCCCGCCTCGCTCTCAATTTTGTACAAACTACAAAGCAAACTAGGAAATTGTTCAGCTTTCCCCCATGTATAAATCTGTGCACGCCAATAAGTGCATTCTCTTTTGAATAAAAAAGACCAGGGGAAACATCGATTAGGGGGTCCTCTGTTTTGATGATATAGAAAAGATGAATTAGAACAGAAGGGGGACTAGCTTTTTTAATTTCTCCCCCTCCAAAAAATTGTCTATAGTAAATCCCTACAAGATTACAAGAAAAAGGGAAATATCACGGTAACCCTAAATTTTGTTACTATATTTTCATTTCTACAAAAAATGCGTTTTGTCTCCTACAGGAACGGGAAAAATATTTTAAAAAAACACAACTAACCCGCCGAAGGGAAATAATCCACTAAAAATTTACTTCTCTTTCCCTGCCATGGCTTTCCACCCTCTACAAACATGCTAAAGAGACGGGGGTAGATAAGTTGCCATCTTTAAGTGGACTAAAGGGATTGTTTTTTGATTTTATTTCTTTATCAGAAAAATTTTTTTTTGTCTCCACAAGAAAGGGAAAAATATTATAAAAGGACCAAATAACCTTTCCCAAAGGTATAATTTTAAACCCAAACTTTACTTCTCGTTTTCCCCTCATTTTCCTTTTTACAAATATCACAAGAGAAGACTAGATAAGTTGTTATCTTTAAGAGACATCACCGCACCCGCCGGCTATGGTGATTTACTTTATGGGGAAACTCATTTGCACCGCTTTTTAAATAACAATGCTATATTTTCTCAAACTCCCCCATACAAAAAGAAAAAATTTTTTACGTTGACACTGAATAAAAATTGACATCGACTCTTTAAAATTTTCTGAATACTTAATACAAAATCTCCAAATAAAAAATTAAAATATACTTAACATCCTTTGCCCCTTTATTTTTTTTTCTATGTCCCTATTGTTGTAGTAGCGAAAACATTTAAGGCCCCTATAAACTATTTTTATCTTTTAAAAAATCAAAACCCTGATAAAAAGAAAGGGTTTCACTTTTATTATTTTTCCCTTTTAACAACTACTCTTTATCAAAACAAAACTTTTATAAAATATAAAAAGAGGTAAATAAAAAACCCCCTGTTTTAAAGCTTTTTTAATTGTACGGTATGGACAAAGAAAATCAAATTCGCCTAAGCAAAAATTTTTTTTACCTGATTGTTTTTTCCTCTGTGGTAAAAAAAAATATTAGTGACACCCCGATGCGATGGATCTTAGCAGAAGCACTGATTTTTCCCAAATGTGCTTTTTTTTTTTTTTTTTCTTTTTTTCTTAAACCGAGTATCTATAAAGGTGCTTTCTTGTTGTGTGTCACATTAATATTCTTGTTTTACGGCATAAAAGGGGATTGACGAGCACAACAATCGGGAGGTAATTTTTAGAGAAAGGGTTAAAATCACAGTCCTAAAGGGGAAAAGCCGCAACCGAACAATTTTTTCTAAAAACAAATAAAAAAAACATTTTTTAGGAGAAAAAATTTCGCATTACCCCATAAAAGGGGGGGAAAAAATTCTTTTTTTAAATTAGAGAAAACAAAATCCCTTTTTTTTTTAAATACAAGGGTGATTATTGAAGAAAAAGTTATTAACTGAGCATTTTTTTTAACGGGAAATAATGGTAAGTGTTAAAAAAGTTTAGCATTGCTATCACTTTAAAAAAAAAAGTCTTATTTATCTAAAGATGCCTTCCTAAAATCTGACAAGCTCCAGGCAATACCAATAACGGGCAACCTCAGACAGGTTCAGGGGAAACCCCCTTTTTGTCACGAGATAAAGACTTCATCGACATACTAAAAACCCTTAAGGACGTGCGAAGTGAGGAAGAGCGAAAAATAGAGCGCCCATGGAAGTACTTTTCCCCGTTTCACTTCGGAGAACGCATAGTTAAAGAAAACTACAATGGGGAAACGCACCCATTCAATCATTTGACCAAGGGGAAACCCCATGCTAGAAGCTAAATTTTAGAAATGCTCGCCTCGGTTGTTGTTTTTGTAGCACATCGTTCTTCACACCCACTCGTTTTCCCCTACTCACGCTCTGTTTCCCCATCAAAAATGCCATATCTCGCTGGGGAGGCCCCACCCTTTCCTAAATTCTCCCCCTCCCCCCTCCCCTCGACTAAAAAGCGATGTTGATTTTTCCGCGAGGATGTAAAAATGGTGATTTAATCATAAAAAGGAGCTATAACATAACTTCACAAAAAACAATATGTATTGCATTTTTTGACTTGAATTGGGGGTGCTTTGCCTACAAGTTGGAGTTCCTTGCAAGAAAACAAAAATTTTGATAAAAAAAGTAAAAGGTCTTTCTTAGTATATAAAAATATTACTCGTATGCTGCAAAACCAATCTCATAGTACAAACATTTTCCGCGTAAATTTTTCAGAATTTATAAATTTCCCTCATTCATTCAAGTTTTTCTTCTCGTTTCCTCGCAAATTTTTATTTTTTCCCATTCGCAAAAGAAATACACGGTAACAGGGCCATTTGCTGTCTCCGGGGAGTCACCCCTGTCGGAAGGGCATTCTTCTGATAGAGGGTTTAAATACTACAACCGCATCCACCATTACATGCTAGTATTTTACCAAATTTCCTTATGTAAAGTGTAAATTTTTTCTTAAATGAAAATAATCTTACCCAATGGGGATCAAAATATGTTTTTTTTTTCATAAAAGTACCCTCTAACCCTTTTATTAAAAAGAAATTACCCAAACCTCCAAAACTTTTCCAGCGAGACAAATACAAAGTCTAAATGCTTACTTTTTTCCCACTAAATGCGCGACCGCCTGGCACTCCTCAGTTTGCGGTTGGGTTTCGTCAAGGTCACGATTACGTCACGGGCACTGGGCCCACTTTCCCTTCATGACTGTGTGGGGTGTTCGATTTTTTTCGTATTTCCTACTTGCGGGCCGACAAATCTTTGAAAAAGTTCAAAAAATTTTTTAATAATGAACTTGGCAGGCATTCTTTCCCTTTTTTTTCCTGTAACTTTTTTTCTTTGATAGTAGGAGTCTGAGTACTTTTTGTTTTAATTTTTTATGTCTTGCTTCACCGACCCGGGGTTTTTTGCTGCCGTATTTTTATTTTTTTTTTGGTTTTGGAAATTTTTTTTTAGGCCTTCACCCGTGAAGTCAAATTTCTGGTTCTTCTTTGTTTTAGTGGGTAAGGCCTTCATCGATCTCCACTTTAGTTCTTTGTATCGGGAGTTTAACAATTTTTCATGCCTTCAGCATATTCTTTTACATTTTGTATTTTTTAAATTTTTTTTTTTCTCGTCTTTATTGTTTTCTATGTTTAGGCTGAACATCAGAAAATGATTTGAATTCCCCCCCATGCTACCCTTTAAAAAGGGAAATTCGAATTTACGGGGTTTAACCAGTCCTTTGCGCCTGATCCCTCGCCATATGAAGGGGGAAACAAAGTTTTTGCAAAAAAGTTGATGAAATGGGACGGGACCCCTGGTTCACGGTGATACACTGCGCATTATGACAAAATATTTTGGGGAAAAAAGGGAAAAAAGAGTTAACGATTAGATAAATAGACAGAAAAAGGTGAAAAGAAGAAAAGGACAGGAAACATGAAAAATTTGTGGGTCGTGGGTGAATCCAATGCGGAGCGATCCCCCCCCCTTGGGCCCCAGCCCTCGTCTCCTAGACCCCCCCCCCCCACGAAACAAAGGCAGGGATTTGGGGGGGGCTTTTTCAGTAATAAAATATTAAAATTATTACTCTCGTGTGTTTCTGTATGATGATTAAACTTTTTTTTTGATTCATTATATCATGCGATTCTCTAATGGGGTATTTAGTATTGCCAAATTATTTTATATCTTTATGTAAAAAAAATGTGCGTTTACATTGTCTACACGCTCCTATAAAAAATAAAATATGACTGAATTTTATCAAAAGGAACAAACTCTTGTTTCTACAGTGTGTTCATGATTTACATATTATTTTCTTGAGCAAAATGGTCTCTTAATGAAAATAGTCATTTTAACACAATAACAAATAAAATGTGATAAAAGAATAAAAACAACATAGCTTTGGATTTTTATTATGAATGTTACATCATTATCTAATAAAGTTAAGATACAAGGAGTTATACAATTTGTGAAATAAATCCATTACATCTTCACAAATACTCGTATTAAAAGAGTTTTCATCCTTACAAGCTGTAGTTTCATCATCCTGTTAATTAAGAAGTATGAATGGGAAACGTCATTGGTAGTATATGGTGAAACTTATTCCTCCATGATAGAATTTCACATAAAATACACGGGAGAATTTTAGCACAATAGGACTACGAGGTTTTGTTTGTGTGCTGATGTTTGAAATGCACGTGGGTGAAGATGTCCGATTTGAGGTAGATGCTGTTCTGTCGGCGTGTGTTCATTTCTGGTCTAATGGAGGCCTCCTGTTTTCTCTCTTCCCTTTCGTTGACCGCCTTCCTCTTTCTCTCTCTCGCTCTCCCTCTTTTTCTCTTTCTCTTTCTCTTTCTCTCTCTCTCTCTTTCACACACACACACACACACACACACACACACACACACACACACACACACACCCACACACAACACACACACCCAAAACACACACACCACAACACAACACACACACACACACACACACACACACACCACACCAAAGGGAAGGTCGTCAGGGTACCCACAAAAGGCTTCATAGAAAGACACATGCCACTAATAAGTATTAAAAACTTATGCACAAATAAGCTACATTTCTCCCCTTAATAGATGTCTTAATCGTTATATAGAAAAAAGTTGTTTTGAATTCCATCCCACAATTTGGGTATAAAATTAGGAAAAAGACTGGCGCTTCTATTCACACTTCTGATCTAACAAAACTGCAATGGATGATATAAGTTTTACTTCCTTATAACATTCATACATTTTTTTCACAATTTCGAATGCAGTGTGTGAGTGTGTGTGTTGTGTGTGGGGTGTGTTGTGTGTGAGATTGTGTGTGTGGTGTGTGTGGTTGTGTGTGGTGTGTGTGTTGTTTTGTCCTGGGAATAATCATTTATAAGTAAATAATATTAGTCACAGTATATGAAACTAGTGTATACATTATGGGTACTCAACGACCCCTACATTCTGAGGTATATAGCGATGGAGCCCAATGTGACATCCCCAATATGGGGCAACATAAAAAAGTATACATACGTTCTGCACCCATTGTCCTATCTGCCTACCTCTAACTACTTCCACATCAGGTAGATATCAACATAAAACATACCTGTATTTCTGTACAGCTTTACGTTGACGATGATGATTAAAATCATGAAACACGTCACTAAACATTACGTGCAAGTTATAATTTCTTCACTCCGTTGGCAGTTAGTTATAAATGGGAAACGTGTGCAAAAGTCTTGCATAAACAACGGAAATGGGGGGGGGACTGTACAACTGTAGGTTAATAAACAAACATGTAAATCTACATAGGTTTTTCGCGCTAGCACTGAGCACCTGTGGCACAGACAGAGAACAATCTTATACCGAAGAGGTATCTGATGAGTCATGTCGTTAAAATGAGCTTCTTTTCAACGCTTCATAAGTCGCGAGTCTCTCAAAACTTGCAGGCTCCTTTTTTGAACACTATAGTGGCAACGAGACTCTGCTGAAACAACTGCATTTGATTGTCTGTTTCCAGTGAGTCATATTTTTATGAAGAAATAATACTGACTGCAGTTTCGTTTACCTTGTATAAATGTTTTAACTTCTACACTACAGTACAAAATATTAGTGTTGACATCAAAGGCTGACATTTTCTAAGACCACCTAAATCAGCATCTGCAATTAAAGTCACACGAACAAGGAACATTTTCAAAACATGTTACATTAAAAAATGTTGCCAAAGTATGAAAGCAGAAAACACACATTTCTTCCTGA
>NC_051403.1:14303958-14311458 GCF_015228065.2 Penaeus monodon | reverse complement strand
TTTGCATTCATTTATATTTTTTCACTATCTCTTCCTAACACTCCCATAACTAATTTCTCTTAAATCAGATTCTACAATCTTGACTGATGCTACTTTCCAGAAAACGCAGGAAAACACGAACATGTACAAACACACGCACGAACCCACGATTGACACCACATTTTCCTTACCCACCTCCCTTCCGTGTTTATTCCCTTTCCCTGTTTCCCTCTCCCCCCGCTTTGTCTGACCTTTCCCCAAACACGCAGCAAACCAGTTCCTGGTAACTTATTTACTTATATGCCTCGATTGAACACTTACTCAACTTCATCACTACTGACCCTGAACATCAGACTTTCCACAACACCGAGACTGCATTGAATTTTTCCGCGTTCAGAACAAACGCACAGAGACTTTGAACGAACTCAGCATATTTGACACTGATTGACTGGTTCAGGGATAATGTTGTTACTCTTTTCATGGTAATCCTCTCAGGTGTCACATGTATTTTGGATCTTGCGTCTTTTCGCCGTTGTCGACGTCCATATCGTACAGGAAAACTCCTCGTCTTTTAATTCGCCGCTTGCATGTTCGCACAGGACAAATTTGCCGTGCTTTAGTGTGTTTTGTATATGATCTCATTCCCCCGGTAGAGCAAGATGTCCTTTCGCTTTGTCGCCGTGGCGTTTTTGCTCCATAACGCGCCCCAGTAACATTGTCATCTATTCAGGAATCGTACATGGGCCCGCTGCCACCAACCACGCTCGTCTCAGCCCGCGGCCAGGTTGCCGTACTGTTGTGGCCCCGTTGTTTTTTGTAAAGCCTGAGGACGGTTTTTCCCCTCAGCACTCGCTTCGCAAATACGAGGCCCGTGATGCCTCCATTCCTGTGTTTGTTTCAAAGCCTGAGGACTGTTTGCCCTCAGCACTCGCTCGCCAACACGAGGCCCGTGACGCTCCATTTCTGTGGTTGTTTCAAAGCCTGAGGTAGGTTTTCCCTCAGCACTCAACGCTCGCAAACACACGAGCCCGGATGCCCCACTCCATAGTTGTTTCGAAGCTGAGACGATATGCCTCTAGCACGGGCACGGCACAGCAGCTGATGACTTTCCTACTAGCTCTCTCTCCCTTATATCATCCTGATTATGCTTACCTCCTGTTCCGTGTCTTGTCCAGTTTGCGAGTCTGTTTCGACGTTCTAGTCCCCGACGCCATATTCCACTCCTTCTTTCCATATGGCTCTGTTCACGGGCAGACGTTCCCGCGTCTGCATGTTTGATCAACTTAAATGTCCACGGGGGCTGCCCCCGTTCTGCTCACCCTTCCCGCACACATTTATTATACTTCCTTCAAAAAGCGACACGCAGTTAAGCATCCCTGTAACGGCAACCATACTGATCTTAGTAGCCGTTGGTGCGTTCATCCTCCCGCGTTTTTTGCGACTTGACTCCCGCTCATTACTTTACGCCCATATCATCATTGTCACTACTCATACGGCCACCGTCTTCCCCCTTGCTCATCGCCGACCTCCGCTAAACCTCCCTGGTCAGCCTGTGACGCCAGGCGCCGTCAGCGCTTAGCCTTGTATATTCCCTCACATTGTCCACTGGCTAAACCAGGCTATGGCATCTTTGTACATCTTCTTTATTGGGTATTCCACCGTATATTTTTGTTACTGTTAGATTGTTTTCTAAACGCTGCTATATATCTATATTACTTATTCATGATTAGTTGTGCTTATTTGTCATTTTCTGTTTCGTGAGTCACATGATGTTCACGATATTTTATATGAATACTGATTTTATATACCTTGTATTTATTGCATTTCGTATGATTTTATTAAGCTTCTACATTGTGTACCTTCTTGATGTTACTATATGCACTTAATGTTAGCCGTATGGATTATTGTATTTCATGTGTACTGTTTACTTATTTTTTGAGAGTAGGATATTTATGCTTGGTTGTAATGTTTAGCTAGATGCGCCTTTTCCTTTCTCTGACACCTCGTTCGCGGTGACCGCCGCGGTATCGTGACCGACGATGTAATACCTATTCACCATATGGCCTTATTTCACCTCACACTAATATATATATTTATACATACACTAGCCTCTACATACCCACGACCCTTGCTAGACATGACCAATGGACGCGACCATCCGCAGCCTTCCGCCCTCGTGACGCCGTCCCGTTTACACGATCCATCCTCCTCCCTCCTCCATACTTCCTAGTACATCGCAAACCCCTGTGAGTTTTCCTAGTTCATCTGTATAAAAGAGGGTCCCTGCGAGCGACAGACATGACCAGCCTACAGCACGCTGACCGACTGAACGCTCTGTCCGTCAGTTTGTACCATCCTCTCATTACAATAGATATCTACAAAAACAGCAAGAGGTCTGTTTCACCTTCTTTGCCGCTGCCACAAGATTCCTCAATATTGGCCAGACGGCGACTTGTCCTGCACTCTACCGGCTCATTCGGCCATCGTTACAATATGTATATACATATACATGTATGTAATGTACATAGACATACTATGTATGTACATATTCTATATTGTATGTACGTATACATTATGTATGTACATATTCATATATGTATGTACATATACATATATGTCATTACACTACACATAAATACACATGTATATGTATATACCAACCTGTATATTTTTTATATCATTGTTATAATGTATATACATATGTATAATGTATTACATAGTGTATATATAGTACATCTGTATGTATATATACCTAATATGTATATATACATATGTAATGTAATATATACATATTTAACTTTATATATACATATTTATGTTTAACATATATGTATATCTACATTGTTATGTATATATAAATACATATATATCTATATATATATATATATATGTATATATATATATATAACAGTTTTCGAAAATACCACCTGTGTATTTCAAAACTTGTAGTCTCAATTTTCACTAAAGCCAGTTTTTTGTATTGGGGTTTTTCTTCCATTGTTTCAAACACGGAAGAGTGTTTTTCTATTCATTCTATATGTATGTATGTTGTATTATGTTTGTATGTATATGTATATACAGATATAATAATATATATATTATATATATATATATGTGTGTGTGTGTGTATATACGTTCTATATATACATAATATACATATTATGGGTGGCATATCTATGGACATATAAATATACAATATTCTCATTATATATATATATATATATCTATATATATATATATTAGATTATATATATATATATATATATATATATATAACTTATATATTAATATATATATATTATATATATAGTATTATAATATATATAAATTAAATTTTTATTATATATATATATATACGGTACATACCTATTAAATACACATTCAACATATATACATACATGGATAATTATAAAATATTACACACGATTGCTGAACAAAATTTGACAGTTGTGAGACCTACGTTACGAATCATTTGTGACATCAGACGTCTCCGTCTCGGTCCTTGTTTGGTGCCTTATCAGAACACAAATGCTATCTAGCGTTCGGTCTTATATCAAGAGACAGTTGCCGCGATATCTCTGAAGGACAGGCGGCAAACTTTTTCCGGTTAAAATGCTCGAGGATCTTCATTAACTTATCCAATCTTCTTTATTCTTCCAATCACTTCTATGAATCCACAACTGAAAAAAAGATGGCCTAATCGATGGTATTCAGAACGAGCCATGCCTATATCTTATCAGGTCCAAATAAAGAAAAAATCGCGACATGGCAAATCCCACTCCCCCGCTTGCGTTCCGATAACAACCTTCGGTTTAGCTATCGCCGACTTGCGACTTATGCGTGTATTAATACGTCCGCCGTCACTTCTCGTTTTCTTGAGATCAGTCCAACATTGTCCCTGTTCCAATATCCCTATGGTGATATTACACAAACGGTTTATCGTGCTTGCTAAGGGGCACAGGTTCGATTTAAACTGGTGTGATTAACAGTGATATATTTTTGTTTACATTGTTTTAAGTTAGCGGTGAAACGATTTCTTTTCGAAACAAGTAAAGTGGTGGCATCGTGACTATTCAGCTTAATTGAATTCCCATTAGACGACAAACCACGAGGTGTTTCTTTCAACCCAAGTGCGGACCGCGAGCATTGAGCGACATGGACACTAGTTTCCGCCATCGCGATGCTCCCCGGCGGCGGCGGAACGGTGAAGACATCGTCCACCAACTCGAACTTCCTCATGAACCGCCCTAAGATCTCAACTTCCTGAGTTCGCCGGGACGCCGCCTTCCAGCGCGTGGGCTCCACGTGCACGCAGCAGGACACAGCCCCCGACCGCTGCAACCACGGCCGGCCGCCAACGAAGGGGCCGGGGACTTGTCCGTGGCAGTGGCCACTTCGTCCAGCAGCTCTTCCCGTCCCTGGGTGGGCCAAGACCCGCACCCGCCGTGCCTGGCCTTCTTCTTCCTGCCCCCACATCGCCAGGCGCATCGAGCACTCCTCGTCGAAGGATACGGAGCACGTGCTGCAGCGTCTACAAGCGGGGAACATGCCCGTCAACGAGGACGGCTCCCTGACCATGTCGCTGTGGCCATGTCCATGCTCAGGGCTCCACCCAGCGTGGTGGAGTGGCCGTCAGGGACACGCGGACGCCCAAGACATCCGCCTGCCGCTGCTCATCCGGGAAAACGGCTGTAACACTGCGGCAATTTCGTGCCATGGAACACATACTGTACGGCTAGGTGCATGATGGAGGGCACGGTGTGCCACGTGATGCCCTGGGCAAAGGACGTGCCCCCGGGCGCCTACCCTCTGAACGTCAGGAAGCAGCTTGCCACCGCTGACTTTGTGGAGGCGAACGACGCGGTGCGACGTGCTGCGCGGCTTCACACGCACGGATGTGCCTCGCTTCGGCGTTTCCCTGGTGCTGGCCGCCCTTCCTGCACGGCTCGTGCACCACCTGTGGGAGCTTCAGTTCACCGAGAAGAGGACGGCGGTGACCGCATTAAGGTCCTACAACGCCTACTTCCGAGAGTCGAGAACAGCTGTGTCGCTGGTGACGGTGCTCGCGATGACAGGTTCCCGAGTGGCTTTCTGGAGAGGGCGGGCGCCACGGGAGCCTAGGGCAACCGGAGCGACAAGGGGGCGGTACGCCGTAGGCCTCGGCCAGAGCAAAGTACTGTCTATTTCTATATCATCTTCTTATCCAGCTTTAATTTTTTATAGTTTTTGTACAAATGCTATATATCGCAATATATTCTTGACTAAAAGTAAAATTACTTTCTTACACCTAGCCTTTTTATGGGTTTATCAAACACAACTTGGAACTCAACACTTATACGAATTAACCTGAGTAAAGTTTACTAATATTCTCAGTTATATTACTAAGAGCCATCACACTAGTTCTGAGTTTAGGCCTATATACACATCTGGGCATAAGTAGATCAGATAAATTATACAATGCAATGACAGGACTGATTATACACTTGTTTACAGCAGCTGAATTACTTCGATGGCGAATGATGCAGATGTCTTTGACCTTTAAAAAAAATCCATCAATACCTAAACGTCGTGATGATACACCAAAAACACTATTAAATAATATTAACGAACCAACCACAGATCAAACCCGCTGCATACAATAGTCATAATAATAAATAATAAAAATTAGGGTTAAATACTACAATCATAAACAGCTGATTCCACTCCCTCACCCCGATTGCGAGGAGGTCTACCAGCAGCGCGAGGAGGGCCAGGAGCACCCCTAACCACAGAGGAGGGGCGTTGGGGCACGTCGCTGCTGCTTGTTGTCGTCGTCGTAGGGGAGGCCATACCAAACCCGAGGGACTCCCGCACCAGCGGGGCGTCGCGGGAGTCCCACGGCACGCCTGGTGGGTGCCTCCGAGTTCGTGGAGGCGGGTCGTTCGGCCTGCGGGAGGGAAGAACGGGTCAGCCCTTGCTTATTTCCTACTCTGGATCGTTCTGTTTCTCTCTCTCTCTCTCTCTCATTGTCGCTCTCTCTTCTTCCTCTCTCTCTCTCTCTCTCTCTCTCTCTCTCTTTTCTCTCGCTATCTCTCTCTCTCTCTCAGTCTCATCTCTTCTTCTCTCTCTCTCTCTCTCTCTCTCTCTCTCTTCTCTGGTGTAACGCCTGTGTTTATCCTTTCAAGTGAAGGTAACCCAGGAAAGTCTCACCCAGATGTATCCACAATGGCAGCCAACCCTAAACCATTTCTTGTACGCGGTTTCCACCCCATTTGACTTTCAGGCGAACTTGACCCGTAGTAACAGCTTTGACCTGGCTCAGGACCTGACTCAGAAGACGTGACAACCCAGAGTACTATAATAGTGTAGGCGTGTCTTAACCATAGGCATATGTTTCTTTGGACTCACACCTCTCCCTCTCCCCCTCCTTCCCTCTCTCTCTCCTCCTCCCTCCCTTGCTCTCTCTCCTTCCTCCCTCCCTGCTCTCTCTCCCTCCTCCCTCCTTGCTCTCTCCCTCTCCGCTCCCTCCCTCCCTCTTCTCACATCCATCCCGTCTCTCCCATTCCCTTCCCCCTACGCTTCCCTTCTCCTTCCCCTTTTCTCCCCTCTCCTTTTTTTCCTCTGTAACATGACCAAAGATAGCCCTCGTCCTGTGTGTACCATACAACCTCGGGAAAAAGAGACTCAGAAGGTTGTAAGGTAAGGTAAAGTTAAGAAGAAAAGACCCGTGCCGGGGGGAAAGAAGATGGGAGAGGGGAAGGATAAAGGGGGGGGATCGAAGAGATGAAATTAGGAAGAGAGAAAAGAGTCGGGGCTTAACCCAACATGCGGGGTAAAAGTTGGGCATAGCTGATAGGCGAGGAAAGGAGGATAAAGGTCGCAAGGGAGGCCTCGCGCCATCGGTGGTTCGCTGCCACTGGCATAACGGTGACTCGCTTCGCATGGCTAACTCACGGTCGGCGAATGCCAACGCGCCCTGGCTGCGGATCCACTCGGCTACGAGGGAGGTTGGGAGCGTAAGGTGGCCTGTCCGGCGCCATCGGGACGCCACCGTGCACGGACTTCTCAGCCATGGCAACGGTGGTGTCCTCGGCTAACCGTGAGGCTGCAGGTTGAAGACGAGTGAGATCGCTAATCAGAGGCTACCTCCCTTGGCCCGCGTCGAGCGAGATTTCTCCCTGTCAGCGGCAGGACTTTCTAGGAGATTGTGCTCTGGCGATCTCACCACGTTTGGTTATCAACACTGGCCCATGATGTCTCCCTCCCCCACTCGCGTTTGGAACTCCTTACGCCAAAGGAGCCACGGTCATGGGCAGGGTGCAGCCGGCAGATGTCACGTGTCGGAAATCCAACCCAGTGAGATGGAGGTAAGGATTTGGATGAGGGACGCTGGTGCTATGTAGTATAATGAGATGATGCGAGTGCGAGGTTTTGTGACAACACGGATAGGAAGTGCTTGCTGCTTGCTGCTTGAGATTTGCAAAGTTCTGGCTTCGCCCGGTCCCTTTCACTTATGGCCCGGCCTGTGTCTCTTTTATGGCT
>NC_051403.1:14299729-14303858 GCF_015228065.2 Penaeus monodon | reverse complement strand
AAAAAAAAACCCAAAACCATAGCAATAACTATAACGATTAATGATAACGATAATGATGATGATGAGGGATAACGCTAACGTAACGTAATGATAAGGGACAAATTAAAACCATAACGATAACCAAAACGGTAATGATTATGATTATGATTATGATAACAATATGATAATGATAACACAATATTGACCAAAAAAATAAATTTAATATAACCATTTAAAAAAAAATATTAATAATAAATAAAAAAAAAAAAAAAAAAAACGGTACTCAACTAACCGCCCAGAAAATTGACAGCATAGACAAAGAGAATTCTATATTTCGGCTGAACAACATGAATGTGAAATATAAAACACTCTTTTTGAGATCCTTCGTAAGATAACTCGTTCGCTCGCTTATCTCGCGAGTGAAATTGCAAAGCTGAAAAAGGAAGAGAAGGACAAAGGATGAAAAGAAAAAAAATAGACGAATAGAAAAAGGAAAAAAAAAAATAAAAGAAAAAAAATGAGAAAAAAGAAAAAAGAGAAAGAAAGAAAAGAAAGAAAGAAAAAGAAAATAGAAGAGGAAACTCCAACAGGGAAAAGCCCTCACCACACTTTACAGCACTTTTAGTACCAGTATACAGGATTCCTATTAATCCCATAACCCTTGTTGGGATTCGATGTAAGCTGCAAGCAGTCTACGCCCGAACTCACGACGGCGCTCTACAGTGACTCGAAGCACCAGGATATAGTCTACTGTGGACTTACCATGAGCAGATCGAGATTGCTCCGGCCTCTGGTGCCTCAGCAAGTGGTCTCTGATATGTCTCAGGAGGATGCGAGCAGGAACATTAACGGGCATACTAAGCAGTGTAATGCCTCGGTGATTGCTGTAGTCCTATCGGCAGGTCAAGGGCAATGGTACCAGTCCGCGAGATGGCAGCCAGGATAGCATGCCATAGGTTCACCACCAGCCTTTAGCAGCTCAGTAGGAATGCCGCAGATACCTGATGCTTGAGCACTCTTCAGCTCGGAGATCGCCCCCCTAACTGTACAAAATACTCAACCCAACGCTCTTGCACCCCAGCAGGGTCTAAGATTATCTGGCTATTTAGTGATCGGATTGCAGTCGCCTGTGAGGTGGGCTTGGAGTTTATCTTTCTCAGGGTTTGGTAGGTAGAACAAGGGTCATTTACTAGGAAATGGCCTTCGACCTCCTCTGCAAGATTCCTGATAAACTGATCTTGTCCTTTCTCAGCAATGACCGAGTCCTGCGCACCAGAGAGCAATGCAAGTCACGGCTCCTGTCAGACAGATCCCTGAAACGGAGGCTATTCTCGCTGTCGGCATCAGCTTCCGAGCCATGAGGAACGACGGACATCACAGCCAAGTACCGCATTAAAGTTACCCAGAAGAGTGTGAATAACTCGCCTTGGACAGCTGTCACATGCGGGTTTGTGGTAAAACATCTCTTTCTTATCAAGTTTACAAACATCAGTAGGAGTGTGCACAGCAATAAGAGATATGAAGCCAAATCCAAGCTTTGGTCTGAATATCCTTATGCACTCATCAACCGAAGTAGCTCTAATACTGAGGGCTGAAGTCTGCTGGAGATGGCTATAATTACTCCCTGGAGTTGGTGACCATCGCAGTGGCTCGACCAATAGTAGTTGTATCTGATCATACTGCTGCCAGGTCTTATAGCCTCCGAGACAGCAGCCACTTCAACTCTCAGCCGCTTCACTTCCCTCGACACCAAAGGTAATCGACCATTCTGCTGCAAAGAGGAGCCATTCCAAGCCCCCAGCCCGACGTCACCTCTGCCAGACGCAGACGTTGCCATGCAGAGAGGGCAACGCGCACGCGCACGCGCGCGCACACACGCACATACATATGTGTGTTTGAGTGAGTGTGTGTGTATGTATGTAGACATACACACACACACAAACAGACACTCATACACAAACACACACACACACACACACACACACACACACACACACACACACACACACACATGGGTGTATAATATAATATAGATAAGAAATATAATATAATATAGATAATAGATAGAAATATAACAGAGATAATAACATAAATATAATAGATGTATAGATATATAATATATATATATATAGATATATAGATATTATAAGAATATAATATAATAGATAATATAATATATATAGATAAAATATTTTTATAGATATATATATAAAATATATAAAATTTGATATTATAATATATATATATTTTTTAAATTATATAAAATATATTTAAATATATAAAATATATAATAATTTAATACATGTAAATTTATATATATATATATATATATTATATATAATTTTAAATTTTATCATATAATTATAATTATGTTTTGAATTTGAATATGTAAAACTGTAAATATTTTATATATATTATATATAATATATTATCAAATATTATATATATATTTTAATTATACCTATTTTATATATGTATTATTTATTTTATGATTATGTATTATTGTATATATTAATATAATTATATAATTATGTAATGTATATTGCCTCATCCCCGCTGGGGGGGCAAGCCAGCCCAGTGCCGGCCCCGAACCGGGGTAAATAAAGGGGTGACTCGATAAAAAACATGGGCGGAAGGAAATGGAAAAACCCCGCTCTAAATTGCCGGGGAATCGGGAAAACCCCCTGATCGCCAACGCCTTGTAAAAAAGGGACTTAAAATAAAAAATTATATAATAATTATATATATATATTAATATAATATAAATTATATATATATATATATTATAATAATATATAATAAATATATATATTTTAATATATTTTTAAATTTATATATATTATAATATATATTATATATATTATATATATATTATATTATATTAATATATATATATATAATATAATATATAATATTTTATATATATATATTTTCTATTTCAAGGCCCTTCCACAAGGACTTTGGGCGTCATGGTTTTCCATGATTCCCTGGCAATTAAGCGGTGGTTTGCCATTCCCTTCCGCCCAGTGTTTTTTATCGAGTCACCATCTCTATTTACCCGGTTCTGGGACCGGCACTGGGCTGGCTTGCCCACCCAGCGGCTATGTAGGCATATATATACATATTACATATATTATATATATTATATATACATATATACATATATATACATATATAATATATGGTATAATATATATATAAAATATATATAATATATATAATATATATATAATATAATATATAATTTTCATGATATATATTTATATAAAATATATATAATTATATATATTATATATACATATATATAATATATATACTACTTTATTTTATTATAATATATATATATCTATTATATTTTATATATTATAATATTATATGATATAATTTATATATATTTATATATTATATTATTATATCTATATATATATATATATACCACATGTGTGTGTGTGTGTGTGTGTGTGTGTGTGTGTGTGTGTGTGTGTGTGTGTGTTTGTGTATGAGTGTCCTGTTTGTGTGTGTGTGTATGTCTACATACATACACACACACTCACTCAAACACATATGTATGTGCGTGTGTGCGCGCGCGTGCGCGTGCGCGTTGCCCTCTCTGCATGGCAACGTCTGCGTTTGGCAGAGGTGACGTCGGGCTGGGGGCTTGGAATGGCTCCTCTTTGCAGCAGAATGGTCGATTACCTTTGGTGTCGAGGGAAGTGAAGCGGCTGAGAGTTGAAGTGGCTGCTGTCTCGGAGGCTATAAGACCTGGCAGCGGTATGATCAGATACAACTACTATTGGTCGAGCCACTGCGATGGTCACCAACTCCAGGGAGTAACTATAGCCATCTCCAGCAGACTTCAGCCCTCAGTATTAGAGCTACTTCGGTTGATGAGTGCATAAGGATATTCAGACCAAAGCTTGGATTTGGCTTCATATCTCTTATTGCTGTGCACACTCCTACTGATGTTTGTAAACTTGATAAGAAAGAGATGTTTTACGACAAACCCGCATGTGACAGCTGTCCAAGGCGAGTTATTCACACTCTTCTGGATAACTTTAATGCGGTACTTGGCTGTGATGTCCCGTCGTTCCTCATGGCTCGGAAGCTGTGCCGACAGCGAGAATACCCTCCGTTTCAGGATCTGTCTGAC
>NC_051403.1:14279311-14286811 GCF_015228065.2 Penaeus monodon | reverse complement strand
ACACAGACACATACACATCTATAAATACACACACACAAGATCTAGTCCTGGAAGCTGTCACACCTGGTCCACCATTTCTGAAGTCAGAAATGCGTTGGTCCCTACAGCAAATGAAAACTCCGGTAAAGCTGCAGGTCTAAACGGCGTATACCGGGAATGCTCAGGGCCAGAGGAGAAAAAGGTATTGATCTCATCTGGAACTTCCTAAATGATATCTATAAAACAGACATATTACCTAAAGAAATGAACTTCCTAAATGATATCTATAAAACAGACATATTACCTAAAGAAATGCTGAAATCAGTGTTCATTACCCTACCGAAGGTCCTAGGAACACGATTGCTGTTAACATCGCACAGTTAGTCCAATTTCACATATTCTTAGCACTCAGTTGAAGATAATCATTCTGCAGAGGATCAGAAGACAACTCCTACCCGAAAACCCAGAGACCCAGTTTGGGTTTATGAAGGATAAAGGTACGAGGAACGCTATCTTCGTCATGCGAGTACTTGCCGAGAGAGCCATCCAACACCAGGAAACATCTACCTGGTTTACATTGAGTATCAAAAAGCTTTTGATAAGGTTTGGCACTTAAAACTGTTCAAAATCCTTGCAAATATTCGGATCGATGAGAAAGATATGATACTAATTCAGTCAGTCTACCAAGATCAACTTGCCGCAGTCCGCCTGTACGATGGAACAACTAACTGGTTCTCCATCAAGCGAGGTGTCCGACAAGGTTGTGATGTTACTGGACCTCTTCACTTTATAACCTGAAGTTTTCCTGCGGGAGATTGAAGATCGTCAGGAGAGAATCGTTATCACTGGTTGCAAGGTCAACAACCTTCGTTATGCAGATGATATAGTTCTCATGGCCACAAATGCAAATGAGCTCCAAAAACTTTTGATGCTGTTGTGGAAGCCAGCGAAAACCTTGGCCTCCATGTCAACAGCAAGCAAAGAAAATGCATGGTAATTGCGAAGTCAGAAGTCCCACCAACTTGTCCATTGAAACAGGGAGAAATAGAAATCCAGCAGGTCTCCTCCTTCAATTATTTAGGTCTTGTCACCTCAGATGCTCGTTGCAAGAAGGAAATCAGACGCACAATCGGACTAGCAAAAGATGCAGTCTCTAAATTCTGGAGCATCCTAACAGACTGCAAGCTCTAAATTAAAATAAAAATCAGACTCGTTAAAACCCTTGTCTGGTCTACTCTTCTATATGATTGCGAGTCTGGACACTGACGGCTGGCATTCGGCGCAATATAAAGGCCATGGAAATGTGATTCTGTCGCAGGATGTTGCGCATTACTTACACCGAACAAGGGTCCAAGTAGTCGTCAAATACCCCATCGGTGATGGCACAAAAAAGAATTATATATATATATATATATATATATATATATATATATATTATATACATACATATATATATATATATATATATGTATATATATATATATATATATATATATATATATATATATATATACATACATATATATATATATATATATATATATATATATATATATATAGTATATATATATATGTATATAATATATATATGTATGTATATAATATGTATATTATATATATATATATATATATATATATATATTATATATATTATATATATAATATATATATGTATGTATCTCTTCCTTTAAGTAGGTTCATGTCTGAGCCGCCGTGTCCAGCATGATACTTAATTGTAGTTTTTCATGTTGGATGCTCTTGGAGTGAGTACGTGGTAGGGTCCCAGTTCCTTTCCACGGAGAGTGCCGTGTTACCTTTTTAGTAATATTCATAGTATGTATGTATATGATATATATATATAATATATATATATATATATATATATATACATATATATAATGTATATTATATATATTATATATATATATATATATATATTATATATATATATATATATATGTTATATATATATATAATATATATATATATATAGATATATATATATATATAATATATATATATATATAATATATATATATATATATATGTATGTATATATATATGTATATATATATATATATATAGTAGATATGTATATATATATATATTATATATATATATTATAATATATATATATATATAATATGTATATATATAGTATATGTGTATATATATATATAATATATATATAATATATATGTAGTATAATACTTATATATATACATACTTATGAGATGATAATATATATAGATGACATATATATATATATACATATATAAATATGATATATAGATTATATATATATATATATATATATATATAGTCTATAAAATTTGAGTGTGTGTTTGTGAATAATAATATAAATAAATATAATAATAAATAAATTAATTTAATAATTTAAAATATATATATATATATAAAATATATATTATGTAAAGAATAAAAAATATATATAATATATTATAATATATAGAAATAAAATTAATAAATATATAGATATATAAATAATAATAATAATAAAAAAATATTATAATATAAATAAAATAAATATAATATATATATATATATTAAAAATAAAATAAAATATAAATAAAATATATAAGATAATATAAATAAATTACATAATATATATATATATATATAATAATATATATATGATTATATATTTATATAAATTTATATATATATATATAATATATCTATAAAATTTATATATTATATATATAATATATATTTTTTTTTAAACATTATATATATTATTTATCTTAATTTTATTTATATTTTATATCTAAAATTTATATATTTTATTATTATATAAAATTATATTATATTATATTATAGATATATTTTTATGTATTATATATTATATATATATATATATAATATATATATATAATAATATTATATATATATATATATATTATAATAACACACACCACACGCGCGCACACACACACACACCCCGCACACGCGCGCACACACGCACGCACGCACGCACGCACGACGAAACGCCGCACACACACACACACACACCACACCACACACACACACCACACACACCACACACACTCAACACAAACATACACACACACACGCACGCACGCCACGCACCACTCACACACGCCACCACACACACACACACCGCACACACCACGCACGCGCATGCACGCACGCACGCACGCACGCACGCACGCCACCACACACACACACACACACACACACACACACACACACACACACACACACACACACCCATGTATATATGTGTGTGTGTGTGTGTGCGTGCGTGCGTGCGTGCGTGCGTGCGTGCGCGTGTGTGTGTGTGTGTGTGTGTGTGTGTGTGTGTGTGTGAACATATGTATATATGTATATATATATTATATATATATATATATATATATATATATAACTATATATCATATATATTATACTATCATATACTACTATATAACATATATATACATATATATATCACATATATCATACATTATATATATACTATATATATATATAATATATAATATATGCACACCACACACACACATGTATATATTACTATATATATATTATATATATATAATATATATATATAAATATATACTATATATATATTATATATTATATATATTATATTGATATATATTGATATTATATATATATATATATATATATATATGTATATGTATATATATGTATATGTATATCTAACTGCCGCGGTGGTCCAGTGGATAGAGGACTGGACTCAACTCTCCGCCACGGCAGTTGCAAAAAAGGCATTGCGCTCCGACTATTCCTGATCTCCCTTCGAGAAAATGACCAATCGCCTTGAGAAATTAAACGCAGGTGACGTAGGGGATGTCACCGCCGTGGCAAAAGTGTCAGCGCGCCGACCCATGGTTGATTTGGAAGGGCATCTAATCAAGTAAGGGCGGTACTGCCAAATGACCAGTCAATAATAATATTGGAAGACACCTAGATCCTGCAGTGGAATAAATGGCTATTGAACAAACAAACAAACAATACCGTGTATATGTACACATATGTATACATAAACATATATATTATATATAAGTGTGTGTGTGTATGCCTATGTATACTCACATACAAACACAAGCCACGGGTCGTAGAGGGATTACGTCAACACGACAAACGCGCATGCAAATGGTCCTGTGGCTCACATACACCTCCGTGACTGTGATTCCAGCGATATTACATCCCAGTTCATGTCCCAGTGTAACACTTTGAAACTCGCAAACTCATTCTCATTTTCCTAAGTTATGTTCTATATAAAGCCTTTTTGCACATCTTGGCGACAAGAATACCACTTATGCTTTTTATCTTCTGAAAGTTATTGCTGCATTTTGCGTCTTTGCAATTCCGCCAGACAGAACGAGGGATTAAAACGTCACTTTACAACTCTTGCATGATCTAATAAATATATTCATGTGTATACATATATATACATATACATATATACATATGTGTATATTTACACATATATATGTGTATATATATGTGTATGTATGTATATATGTCCATACTGTAAATTACTGATTTTCCATTCTCTTTTAAAACACAATCAATACAGTCCGAAAGACTTTCTCTACTTTATTTTCCACCTTTTCATAATTACCTTGTTTTCTGGTACGTCTTTTTTTCGCTTGTTTTTTAAACTGAGAATTCCTTAGAGTGTTTTTGATCCAGAAAATTAGTTCCGAATCCTCAGTATCGACTTCCTCCTAGTATAATATCGAAGGTTATTATCCTCGGCGCCGTAACTGAAAATAATTTTTCAAATCTGGTTAGGTGAACGCGTTTTATCTTTATCTTCTGAAATGAGATCCACACCTGGTTATTATTCCTGGAAATTGTTATTGCCATTCCTTTTTTTCTCTCTCTCGGTCTTTTTTTTTCTCTCTTTCTCTTTTCTCTTTTCTATTTCTCTCTCTCTCTCTCTCTCTCTCTCTCTCTCTCTCTCTCTCTCTCTCTCTCTCTCCTCTCTCTCTCTCTCCTCCTCTCTTCTCTCTCCTCTCTCTCTCTCTCTCTCTTCTCTCTCTCTTGTTCTCTTCTTCCTTTCTCTTTCTCTTTCTCTTCTCTTCTCTCTTCTCTCTTCTCTCTCTCTCTCTCTCTCTCTTCTCTCTCTCTTCTCTCTCTCTCTCTCTCTCTCTCTTCTCTTTCTTCAATATCTATTATATTCATATATATAATATTCTCATTAACATATATCATCAAGTCTCTCTGTCTGTCTTCTCTTCCTCTTCTGTCTCTCTCTCTCGATTCTCCCCTGATATCTTTGTACCCTAGTTAGTACGTTGCGAATGATGTCTCTAAAAGCAATTTTCTTTGGCAAAATGCTTGAAAAAAGAGAATTCGACCAACAGAAAATTCGCGCGTAACAATATCATTCAAAGGTTTCGTTTTGTTTGTAATTCCTTTTTCGTTTCTTGAATAGAAGAAAAATATGCAATAGCGAGTGTTCCCCGTGGTAATAATTCTTACTGTGGTGCAAGGCAAATGTCTGTACTAAATTAAATTATAAATTTTAGATGATAAATACTGTATAAGAATATTGTATTAAATCATAATCATTAAATGTCTAGACTACATTAATATCACTCTAGATTGAACAGAATAATATATAAAGGAACTGAATGGTTTGAGTGGGATGTATAAATTCGTGTTTCATCCAATGAAATCATTGGAGGTTATTGTCTCAAGCAGAAATAAAAGATAATTCCACAGGTCATAAAATTCACCAGAAATATATCCTCTAGAAGCAAGCGTGTTTGGGATCGTAAAACCGCTTGAGTGAAAACACTTTTTCCCTGAATAGATTCGGATTCTCTTTTATTCCGCCATTCCGTCGTCTTATCCTTCGGATGAACGGGAAATAAAAATAATCCAGGGGGAGAATAGGGAAGTTTGTGGAAGTTTTAGGAAAGACGGGGTTATAAGTCTTAATTTCAGATCTTGTGATAAATTTTGCATTATTATATTTTTTTAATGAGGTAATTTCCCGTTTTAGTTTATCGGGATTGCTTTCGTCTGTTACATTAGATTTTATGTTGAAATTTCGTCATCACTCTCAGCGGTAGAAGTTGTAGTAGTATGACTTTACTATTTTCTTATTATTATCAATCATAATTATTATTATTACTCTCAATACTATCAATTCATAATACCATCATCATGATTGCTGTCATTATTATCACTATTGTTATCAGTATCGCTATTATCATTATAATTATAGTCATCATCAGCATTATTGATTTATTACATCATCATTATTATTGTTTTTATTACTATCATCATCATTATTATTATCAATATTATCATTACCATAGTCGTTATTATTATCATTACTATCATTCCACATGTTTTTAAGTAGTAACTAAGGGATAGGGGATGCGTGTGATATCTACCTCGAAGGCTTAATTAAGCACCTTGGCTAATAATAAAAACGTCCGCGGTCCAAGCCAAGCCTCGTCAATGACCCACGAGATGATCAGCTGGACTATCTACGGCCCATGGCACGCTGGCTTTTCCTGGGGTCAAGGGAGGTCACTTCTTCAGCCTCGCCTACAAGTCGTGCTTCACGTCCCTGCTCACCTCCCCCTCCCCCCGAAGGACGCCACCAGTTGCTCAGAAGAAATGAAGCTGTGCACACGAGTGTTTTCCTGATTACCTCGTGAATATATAGTCCACTGAAATCTCCCAAAAGGATCCTGTAATGAGTGAATTATTATGTATAGATTTGCAAAGAAGTTTCATTTGACAAGGAAAAAATGCTCTTACTTGACAAGGAAACATAGTCTTGACAAGGAAAGATGGTCTTACTTGGTAAAAGTGTCATTTGACTAAAAAAAATCACTTGACAAAGGAGAAAAACAACTTGACAAGGAAAAAGCCTTACTTGATAAGGGACATTCTCACTTGAAGAGAAGGTATCACCTGACAAGGAAAGTATGCCACATGACAAAGAAAACTCTCATTTGGCAAGGAAAATACCCCACTTGACAAGGAAAATACCTATTTGACAAGGAAAACCCTCACTTGACAAAGAAATTCGTCAACTGACAAGGAAAACTCACTTGGCAAATGAAATCGTTACTTGACAAGGGAAATCCTCACACACAAAAAAAAATCACTTGAAAGGAAAACTCTCATTTGACAAGGAGAATCCTAACTTGAAAAGGAAAATCCTCACTTGACAAGCAAAACCCTTACTTGACCAGGAAAACCTCGCTCGACAAGGAAAATTCTCACTTGACAAAGAGATTCCTAACTTGACAAGGGAAACCTCACTTGACCAGGAAACCTCTCACTTGACCAGGAAAACCCTCACTTGACAAGGAAAATATCCTACATGATAAATATAGAAGATTGAAAACCCTTACTTCTTAGCACACACGTTTCCCTTGCAATAAAACATGGCGAGATGCAACGTAAGTTTCATATAGAGTGTGGGAAATGTATCGAGTAGTGAGGTTGCAATCAACAGAGGAATCCGAGCCCTCTGAG
>NC_051403.1:14271811-14274311 GCF_015228065.2 Penaeus monodon | reverse complement strand
TATATAAGAAGAAAGGATATGTGTTTGTCGGGGTATTTGTGCGTGTATAAGAGGAATAAATAGGGATTTGTGTGGGTATATCTTCGTACGTGCGCCCGTATATACCACTGCGTGTTTGTCTGTCTTTGCCAAACTACTGCTCATGATTTGCAAGATAACGTGGACGTTTATCAGCTGTAGAATTACCTAATATCGAAATTTATGTGATCGTAGGAGAGATTTAATTATTTTCCTGTGATTGCATTTCATCTTGAATAAATTCGAATGCAATCATTTCACTTCGTACGTCCTCATTCTCTGACAGGACTCCTCCCCCCTCACATACACACCTTACTCCTAACAGGACTAGCCAACACTCCCTCATACCTAACGGGACCTCCCTCATAACTGAAGGATTCGCCTCCCCCCTTAGGAGGACTTGCGGACACCCCCTCACCCCAATAGGACTTTAACCTAAAGGATTTGCCAATTTCCCTCTCACCCCCCCTCCCCGAAGGACTCGCGAGCCCCCCCTCCCCTTCACTTCCCCTCCAAAGGACTCTCCTCTCCTCCCCTCACTTCTAAGAGGACTCGCCCCATCCCCCTTCACCCCTCGCCCTCCTAAACCATCGTCCCTCGTTCATCCCAACCGCTCTCACCCTCCTAAAACCATTGCCTCTTCTTCCGAACAACCCCTCTCACCCCCTCTACGCACCCCCCTCCCTAACGCCCCCATCACCCCATCGCCCCCATTAACCCATCACAGGACCCCATCGATGACCTTCCTCCTCCTCTCCCCTCCACGGATCGATGCTTGACCCTTTTCTCTTGTGCTCTACGAGACAAATGGAACCCGCAACCGCTCCCTCCCGCTCGCTCCCTGACCGCCAGATGGCACCCGAGCCTTCCCCTCTTCTCGTCACTGATCGAGGACCCACTTCAATCTTTTCCCTTTTCCTGTAACACGGGATCACGCCCTTCTTCTTCTTTTAGCGAGGGGCACCTGGAGTCTCTCTCTCTCTCTCTCTCTCTCTCTCTCTCTCTCTCTCTCTCTCTCTCTCTCTCTCTCTGTCTCTGTCTCTGTCTCTGTCTCTGTCTCTGTCTCTGTCTCTGTCTGTCTGTCTGTCTGTCTGTCTGTCTGTCTGTCTGTCTCTCTCTCTCTCCACACACACACACACACACACACACACACACACACACACACACACACACACACACACACACACACACACACACACACACATCATATATGGTAGAAAAATCCACAATGCGCAAACTAATTGTACATGGTAAAATAAAAATATAATTCATACATCACACACAAAAAATATTACGGTGATATGCTTTTGCCACTCTGTTTATCTAATACTGTACTTTGTTTACGGCAGTCTCACATAGTAAATTTAAGATATAATACGAGTATATCTTCCAATGTATCAGATGAAATGAAATACTCACATGTCTCTTTATACCTCACGTTAGGTGGTCTGAAAGGCTGTATCACATGGCATTCCGAGATATAGTGCTCCAGCGTTCGCTTGCTTTCTTCGTTACACACACTTCGTCTACATTTAGATTCATCTGCACTTCTTGGACCATGCAGTTGCCAGTGCATTCTGTAACCTAAACGTATTCGGGCAAAAACCTCGTCACATTATCTAGTTTGACTTCAGTGCCATCCATAGGAAGGCTTGCTAGTTCTATACTGATCCTAGTACCTTATGGTACAGCTTTCAGGCCTTTGAGTGTTCATCAGATATACTAGTTCTTCCTTATGAGAACTTTTCATTATATGTGCAACCCTAGCAAGAGGCATCCCAAGATCTATGTTTACAGTATCTTTGCTGCAGGCTTCCTTCGCCAATTTGTCTACGTGGTCGTGCTTGCGTATGCCAACATGATATGGTATCCAAACATAGTGAATGTTGAAATTGCGTTCTATTGCGTAAGTTGCGTTACACTTAATGCAACTCACAATTTCCTCATCGTCACTTGCTTTGAAAGCCCCGAGACATTAAGAATTTCGTTGCAAAGAGTATACCTGCCAACTCCGTTTGTGTAGTGCTGGCCCAGTTTTGCACTCATATTAACCTATTGTAGTGAGACATTTTGTATACAGCGCAAGCACAATTATCTTTGTATCCAGAATGTACGGATCCGTCAGCGTAACACTCATTTACATCATCACCCATAGATTCTCTGTGTTCCTTTACCGTTGCTAACGCAATTTGTTTTAACACGCAGCTATGTACACTGTTTTTTTGTGGTAGACATGTAAGGTGCACGATCAATGATGAAATTTTCCATGGTGGAATGGATTGACTTTCTGGTATTTTACCAAACGGGGCATTGAGCTTTGTAATGTTTATGGAGATTTTGTGTATCAGAGGGCGCGCATGTATGATTAGTCACTTCCGCTTGCGTGATTTGATATTGCAGTTGTTTTTGGAAATCTGAAAGATACAAAGGCGAGCTTTAACCCCAAATATGGTAGAAATAAATATTATTCTATTAGATATGC
>NC_051403.1:14257606-14262606 GCF_015228065.2 Penaeus monodon | reverse complement strand
CACACAAAGCACACACACACACACATACACACACACACACAACACACACACACACACACACACACCACACACACACACACACACACACACACACACACAACACACACACACACACCCAGAGCAGCGCCCGTCTGATAAGCACAACACAGCTCTAATCAGACTATAACTGCTAGATAAGCACATTCATCGCTCACAAACTCGCAACTATGAATACATAACACAGTCGTGTGTGTGTGTGTGTGTGTGTGGTGTGTGTGGTGCGCGCGCGCGTTTGAGAGAGAGAGAGAGAGAGAGAGAGAGAGAGAGAGAGGGCAGACAGATGCTGCAGACATATAGATGCATACATACATAGAGAGTGAGAGAGCGGAGGGGCAGAAGCTGTAGACAGACAGATACGTGCATGCATACATATATGCACACATACATAGGAGAGAGAGAGAGGACGTAGAACACATGTCTATAGAACAACATGCATTTTAAGCCGCAGTAAGGTTGTCAGTTCCCTTCCACCCTGGCTTTGACCCCAGCATGCCAGTTACCCAATCACAGCTGAGTTTAGCTTAGAAGGTCTGGCAAAATACAACACTATAATCATTGACAAAATCAGCTAAAACTTATCTTCACTCGTCCTTACATATAATAAAAGTAAAGAAAAACTACGTAAGGTTAAGCTAAGAAAGAGTGTGAACAAAATGCAAAATGATGTCACACAATATTCCTCAGAGGGGATATGCGGCATTTCACTATTGAGATTCACAGTCTCCGCTGGGCCGAGTCCAAGTAAATGACATTCATATTACATTACATTACGTTTAAAAAAAAAAAACGTCATACCACGACGGCATAGAGGCTTGAATCAGAAGTGAAAAGTTGTTTTGGAGTGCCCGAAATACATGCAAGGGTGTTTCTGTGAGTTGTGTCTATGCCACGCTCATGCTGTATCAGCGTCGCCTTCATGTTATGAAAGTGGCATTCTGTAACACAAAAGCATGGCACGCCTGCATAAGGTAATCTAGGAATACCAACCTTGCCACAATTATGTTTAAGACGAATAACATTTTCCAGCGAACAGCGAACTGATTATACAGAATACACATAAAGGCAGACAGCGGTAGATAATTACAATATAGTTACCAATCAGATGTGATACTTCATCTTTGTTTAAGAATTGGCATTGATTTCTAGTATACGTTCTATAAAAAAGCAGGTTAATAATCCTATATTTTGGAATAACGAAAGGTAATAAAATCGAATATGAATATTTGACCCACACTGTACTATCTACAAGCCATGCCCACTGTTGGTTTGTTTATTAATTATGTTTACACATGTATGGCTCCACAAGTGTTTAGTCACAAAAAATCAATTACGAATCCTATTTACCTTTTAACTAGAATTTCGGGAATATATTTTATTTCATGTTGTTATTAGTATCGTTAATAACTTGGTAATAATCAGAATGTCAATAACAATTATAACATTATAGACATTATGGCAAACCCACCCCCATATCATGGGTTGTGAACGGCATTCACTGCGACAAATGTTGAAAAAAGCTATGAATGCGAATATATTTGACCAGTTTACATTACATCTTCGTCTGAAATGCATGTATTTCTGACGAAGATATAATTGAAACTGGTCAAGATACTCATCTTGCATCGTGAAGATATTCATTCTCACTCATATGTGAGTTATGGGGTATTCACAACTTTTAATAATTCCATCATATATGCCACGGTCTTCCCATGCTGCTGACTACGACTCGGTTTCCCAGAATACCAGCATAAGGTTCCAGTGCACCGTTCTCTCGTAAATCAATGTAGCGAACTTCGATATGCAAGCAAATGTACAAAGATAACTTAGCAGTGCGAGACATAAATTCAATAATTCAAATATACGATTTCACCATTACAACCACTTGCCAAGAAATTCGACCTTCCTCGCATTACGAATTGACAATAAGTCTTCAGTATTTTCATTCAATTGTCATCCAGTCTCAATGAAATATTGCAGTCTTTATCAGTCATGCAAAATCCCGCTGCTCGCCTCGGACATCGCGCGATTGGTGTTCTAGAAGCTCTTCTCCAGTATGGCAAATGTGAGGGAATTATATATTTAGAGACATTTCTAAAATCGCTAAACAGATAACAGGCGCAAATGCGTGTGTAAAATGTATTGTAGTTCCTAAGTATATCATATACGTGCATATATTTGTGTATATATAAGCACCATATAAAATAATTATAAATATATATGATATATATGTATACACACACACACACACACACACACAGATATATATATATATATATATATATATATATATATATATATATATAGATATATATATATATATACTGTGTGTGTGGTGGTGTGTGTGTGTATATATATATATATAATATATTATATGATATATATTATATACTAACATAACATATACAACATATACTATATATATATATATATATATATATATTATTTATAATATATATATATATATATATAGTGTGTGTGTGTGTGTGTGAGTGTGTGTGTGTGGTGTGTATATATATAGTATATATAATTATATTATATATATAATATATATAATATACTACTATAATACATATAATATCTCTATATATATATATATATATATATATATATATATATATATATATATATTCTAGACACGATATAAAATGCATGATCCCTCTCGTGTTTGTTTTGATGTAGTAGTCTACTACACCCATCAGTCGTACTTAACAAGATCCAGTACAACAGATGACTAGTGAGTAAATTGTAATAGTTACAGTACTGTCATTGCAATTTCATTTTCTAAAACGTCGTTTAGACAGCATTCGTATTGTTTTAGAATGGTTGGCAGTCCAGGAGCTACTGAAACAGACGTGCCGTACTTTTGCGTTCTAGAATCTACTCGCAAACACACCACCAGTACACATGGACACAGACATAAATACGGCATACATAAACCTAAGTGAAATACGGATTCATGTAATACATAACATCATCTCAGTACTTTATCTCCGCAGGCCCGTAAGGTATCTATGAGTGATAGCCTATGATGACAGCTGTGGTAAGCATTGTGGAGCATCGGTCGCCACCCTGTTTGCTTGATTGCGACCATGCACCATCAGGGACCGTTGCTACTGCTGATAAGATGATTATGCCCGTCGCTTATCCCGTGGAAACTGGAACGTTTATTAGAAATGTGCAACACAGTAAGAACGCAGTTGCAACAGACGGGGACGCATGCCTTGGAAACCACTAGCTGAGCTGGACTCTGTGTAAGGCCGGCCACACACGTGCAGTTTTAACTGTTCAGTTATAACTGGTACAGTTTAACTGACGTCAGTTAAAATGAAATGCCACACACACACACACACACACACACACACACACACACACACACCACACACACACACACACACACCACACACACACACACACACACAACACACAGTTCAATCCCTCAGTTTTTACCATGGATTCCGAGGAGTACGATCTTGCTGCTCTCGGTGTATTCTTTGTAATGCTACAAAGAGAAAAAAAAAAAGCGCAAACAGTGGTGCAAAAACTGGTTACAAAGGCGAAATCACTGTTCTGATATTAAATTATTAAAGGAATTAAGTGAAGAATTAAGGAATTAAGGTTCAGATCGACAGAGTTCAATGAATTCAACAATCACTTGGCTTTGTTTACGTGCCATCTCAACAAACTGCACTCACCGCTACCACCTGTAGAAATGAGAAGTTGAGAACTGTTCAGTTACGAATCCCCACACACGCTCAGTTCAGTTACTCCTTTCAGTTAAAAATATGGAACATTGTATTTGTCTTAGTTTAACAGTACAGTTTTGTTAAACTGACGAAATGAGCAACTGAGATACCAACACACGTTCAGTTTTAACTGACAGTTATAATTGAACAGTTATAACTGCACGTGTGTGGCCGGCCTAAAGGAGGTGGTAAAATGGGATACAGTTATTAGGAAGCAAAAGATAAAATGATGTGATGTAAATAAAAAAAAAATATATACATTTTAAGCAGGTGAATCACACGAATTCGAACAGGCACACACACTTTGTCACAAAATCGTGTAAGGATACACAGCCATGAATTACTAGCATTTCCAATTTCTCCGGATATGGGAACGACTGAAAAACAGTAAAATACATATAAATATAAGAACCACAATAGGTTTCGTATTTCACTTTTTTCTGTACCTGAATGGATTTTCCGGTTATAAGAAAAGGATCATGAAATACGCTATATTTTAAAAATAGTATTAACCATTATCGGTCAAGCGGTCGTGCGAGGATGTTTCTGTTAAAGTGTGCATGAACCGTTACACACATACACACACACACACACACACACACACACACACACACAAACACACACACACACACACACACACACACACACACACACACACACACACACCACACAAAAAAAAAAAAAAAAAAAAAAAAAAAAAATTAAAAAAATATACATAACACATGTTACTCTCAGGTGTAACATGTAGGCGCTGCCAAAGGTTAATTCATGCAAAGCCATCAAAGAGCAAATAAGCGTTGCTTTGCTCGTTACCCGAGTCCTGATTGGTGGAATTCAAATTTAGAAATCGTTAAGGAGGAACGTCATGCGCGGAGGGGGGGGGGGGGTAGGGGATGGAGAGAGAGATTTGGCATGAGATTCTATAATCATTTCGAGTTAAGGCTGGTTTCGAATACTTATATATCTTAAGAATTACCAACACGAATGTTAAGGTGTGCAAATAATATTTAAGTACCATTAGCCACTGTCAAGCATGTGTTAGCTCATTTGGCCTCATTAGGGAGGGGTAAATTTGAGCGCCATGAAAAGTATTCATCTTAAAATTTTTGTTCATACTTTACGTTTATTACGGACTAGTTGGGGGCAACAACGGCAAAATTGTACACTTTTAGTGAAGATTATGCATATATATATAATATATATATATAAAATATATAT
>NC_051403.1:14252485-14257506 GCF_015228065.2 Penaeus monodon | reverse complement strand
TCTATGTATATCTATCAATATCTCTCTATCTATCTATCTATCTATCTATCTATCTATATACACTGCCCATACAATAACATTCAGTAATGCTCATGAGGTATAAAAATGTGCAACTACAGTAATAAAAAACGAAACCACACAACCTTCAATTCCAGATCTTTGTTTATTAAAATGGCATATACACACTGACAGCATCTTGTCTAACCCGGTTCTATGGGTTTCCATAAGACTTCAGTGGCAAAGGGTAGTACATGTGAATCGAGGCAAAGTAACCTGTCAGATACTTGTCGCCACTGGGAAATTGAATCTAAAATTTATCGTTAATAAAGAACGTGCTTTAAGTCTCCTGTGGCAACTGTGAATATGACATATCCATTTTTATTCAAGATTCATATGTTCTTGTATCCTACCTTCCTCAGAGCTTCTGATATTGTTTGATTCCCAAGATTTCAGACGTGGCTTCTTTGATCATTGTGGATAGTGGTTAGCAGGTGATTTTTTCCCTAGCTGTTCTAAATTACACATTCTATCTCTTTATACACACGTGCTTCCCTTTGCCAATAGGTAGGGGTCCTAATATATATTTCCAATTTGCATAGATAGGCAAAAATGAACAGTGCTTTTGTTTTGCGTTAATTCGTGTTGAATGGCTGTGGGCTAAAACACATATAACACATATTTTTACATATAACAGAGCCTGGGGTGATAACGAATATGTGAATGGAAGTTTGAAAATAGAGAAAACACGGAGACCAAATATCCTTACAGTGTTATGATCATTATTACTACTATCTCAATTAGTTTATAATATACTGTAATAATTGACATTCTAGTTTAAAGTAATCTTGTAGCACACTATATATATTTACCTGGCATTCCCAAACCATCACTGTGTCAGTGCTAATACTCTGTCCAGAATATAACATGAAATACAGTTAACATTGCAAAGGAACGAAAAAACTTTATCCCAAACCATTTTCGATTTAAAGAATCCTTTTGAATCTTGCCTTACTTCTCCAAAATGCAAACGAAACAAATATCCCGTTAGAGGTTGATGTAACTCTGTCAGGTCTCCATTACTGTCCGTATCTTGCCCAACAGATCAATAGTGTTTGTGCTTTTGTTGTTTTCGTGTAAGAAAGAAATCACGTTTGAAAAGAAATACTTGTAGATGACTTTTCCATTGCCCAACTTTTCTCTTTCCGCTGCAAGGCCTAATTATAAAGACATTGGGATAAATTCCTCTCTCATGATTTTCTTTGAATGTGTGGGCTTCTCTCCGGCAGTCTGTTGCTTATCTGAGAGTATTGGTGATGGTGATATTGGTTATTTAGGTTCCCAAAGTGCGCCATCATTTCGTTGTCGAAAAGTTAATAAAAGAAAAGAAAATTATCATCCACTCATGGATTTTGTGTTAGTTCCGCTTTTCGAAAATAAAGCTTAATGTGAGAAGACAAAACAAAACAAAACAAAAAAAAAATTGCATACGCGCTTCCATCACTTCATGGCTGTCACCTTCAGCCATTACTTTTTATTATTATTGTAAGTTTTCGTTTCACTTTGTTCATTCTTCTTATCGTTTGGATCATTTTAAATCAAAAGCATCAACATTGTAATTTAGATTACATGCTGCTTTTCTTCTGGCATATACTCTTGGAAATTGTAGAGCACTAACTACTGAAAGTGACAAGCTATATTCAGTAAATTTCGGAAACATAGGAACCCTTTTAGACCAGCCTGTCGAGATGTGAGAGCTATATTCATTTAACTCGTAATTATATCCGATTTACACGTTTACAATTCAACTCGGATTTACTCAGTATTAATCATCCCTTCCTCCATGTCTTTCATGCCCATAAAAAAAAAAACATGTTCACACTAGCACTCGTATGCTGCTGCGTCTGTGAGGGATATCTGCAACTGGATATTCCCATGATTTTCTGATTACGGGATTAATACAATTTCATTTATATTTACTGTAGATTAATTTCTCTTTCTCTCTTTCCCTCCTTTTTTCTCTCTTTTCTTCACCCTCTCCCTTTCCCTCTCGCACCTGCCAACTAGTTCACTGGTTATAAATCATCCCCATCATGTCCGATCATAAGTAATAGAAATGCTGCCCCAGGTAACCTCAGGTGATTGCTTTCTGAGGGACACACGGTACAGAGACAAATTTGCTTTACTTTTCATCGATAGTATTATCTCTCATAACACTGACATCCCGTAATTGCTATATTTATATCCAAGACTTAAATGCAAAACGTTTATCTAGAAGCAGAAGGGAAACAAAAATATGCGGCAAAACCACATCAATGGCTTTTCAGAAGACTGCCATTTGTTCAACCAACGTTATGATCGTGTAATGGGTCAGTCTCGAAATATTTTAACCCCGCCCAAATATGTAGTACACATAGTAACCTTGCATGCTTACTGTAGGTGAGACTCCTCGTTGACAGAAAGTAAAGTCAAGCGCAACAAGTGTTAAAGATAAAACGAACCTGCTCACAGATAATATGAGAATATGAGCCCAATCAGAGAGTATGGGAAAACGTGAACAACAGCTCTTATTTTATTTATTTAATTCGACACAGCAGACACTAACTTTAGAGTTCGTAACGCAAAGAAAACAACCAGTTTTCTCTGTATATATGACATTTCAGGCTGAGGCAAAACTGTAAATATTTTGGTTAGATTCATAAGTCATTAACGTACATGGAGACAAAAACACAATCGTAATGTCAAGTGTCAGATTTAGGTCACGAATACACTACACACAGAAATGTTCCCTTTGCTTTAACTACATTTCCGGAACCATTTTCACTGGTACTACCGATTAGTACATTCTACACATTCAGTAATCCCTGGCATTCCAGTAATAACCTATTTTTTCCCACTGATTCTGCTACATTCCTTGGTGCTGGAAACTGAATTTAGTTAGATAACATCGCAACTTTGGGTCTTAAAACATATGCAAGTTATATCTGGATGCTGTTGACTGTTGCCAATGAAATTCGTGAAAAGCAATATCTCAGGCAGCCGAATACTGCAACGTGAAAGAAGAATACCCATATTAGTAAAATATTTTAAGTGTATACCCCCCTACACACACGCACACACGCACACACACACGCACACACGCACGCACACACACACACATGCACACACGCACACACACACACACACACACACACACACACACAAACTCACATATCCATATACCTAATACAAGTTACTCGACACGCTACATCAACTTTTTTTTTTTCGGATATTATTTTGAAACAGTAATAATGAAATATATGGAACTATCCTCTCTCCTCTCTTACTGTGTATAGGTTGTGTTTATGAAGGTAGTTTTTAGTACACTGCTTTGTGAGGTGACAGTTCTTTGTAAACACTTCCTTTAATAACGGGGCACCTCCTCTGACAACACAACACTTCTTTTGACAACATAAAACTTATCGACACTACAACATTCCCTCTGACACCACACTTCCTCTAACAATATAACACTTTCTCAGACACCTCAACACTTTCTCTTACACCACACTTCCTCTGACACCACTATACTCTCGCTGGCAACATAACACTTCCTGACACCACAACCACTTCCCTCAGACATCACTAGACTTCCGCTGACTTAATTCTTCCTCTGACACCACAACCACTTCCCTCAGATAACACAACAAATGGATCCCACAATTCTCTGACCCCCCCCCCCCTTCTTCAGTATTGTCGAGCTCTGATAGTGATTTCATACCTTAAAAATAACCCTTTACATACCCCAACCACTTCAGCATTGCAAGGTTCACCCAAAATCATACAGTACTGTTTCAGCATATTCCAAGTGTAGTATATAGTGTTGACAGGATATCTACATGTTTTCCCACAAGTAGCTATTTAGGACATATATATTTGATAAAGCAACATGCTCTCCAGGCTTTCCTAACATGTGTAGGATGAGTGCCAGGTAACAGAAACTAATATTATGTACTGTTATGTATAATATTTTCTTTGTATTCGTGAAGTATCAGTTGATAGAGTGGTGATGGAATGCAATTTTAATAAGCAACTTCTTTCCTTTAAACATCGTTTGAAAATTGGATTCAATTAGTTGATGAGGAAAAGTTTGAGCTTTATTTTCCCCTTCTCCTTTGCGTTATATTCGGACTGACAGGCTGACACTACCTCCATTTTCTAGCCTAGACAGCTGCAGTAAAACAAGTCGGATACTTATCATGTTTCTTGACTTTTCATGAAGCTTCCAATAAATGTAACTGTCAAAGTATTTTCGGTGTTAAAGCCCATTGATGACATACGTGATTAGAATTAATATTCAAGAGAAACGTCTCTCAAAAGTAGTTATATCTACGTAATTCTGAGGAAAAAAAGAGATAGAAGAAATCTATTATGATAGGAATCCAAATACACTTGTGAGTAGGTATAATAAGTAGACATATTTTAGATACAAGTGTCTCTGATTTGAAACGTCTCTGAGATAGAGAAACCAATCACAAACTTTATGTTTATGGTTACAGTAAGATTCAGAAGCAAGGGTAGCTGAAGTAAATTTCTTGAACTAATTGTAGGTTTACTCTCTACTTCGTGTTAGGCAGGGTTTTTGTCGGTTAGTTTAGAAAACACGGGCATGAGAATGACAAGATATGCAGACCTACAGACTCGCTGACTTAATGCCAGACCTGGATGACAACCTCACCTCGTTAGTAAGATCTTGTGAAGTGCTCTAGAAAGAACCGAACAGTCATGAAGGTTAGCAGAAAAAAAGACGGAAAAGGTCAAGCCCCGATCCAGGCTTTAAGGCCAGTGATTTTGTCCTAGGTTAGCTTCGGCATCCTGGGTCGTCGTGTAACAAGAGCAAGATGGCCTAAGGGAGGGAAGGAATAAGCGTCGGGTGCGATATGTTCAAGGATGCAGACTGCTCCTATAACGGCTGAGATATAGTGTCAGAGCCTGTGCGGGTGTCGAATAATATCTGTGACAAGATATCGTGATTATAACTCAAA
>NC_051403.1:14229985-14237485 GCF_015228065.2 Penaeus monodon | reverse complement strand
CACAAGCCGTCTTTTCCGACGGTACTGCTTACGCGACACTGTTCGCGCGACAAGAAATGAGTAGGCCGTAAACATTTATCAAATTGCCAAAGGCATTTCTCCTACTCGGTTTTTATAATGCATAATCGTACTCTTATTTGATATTTATAACACAACACAATTCATCATAAAACATCAAAATATATCTATGATATTATATTCCAAAATAATGTTTACCTGTCGAAAAATTAACCAATACAGTAAAACAGCTAGCCGTCAACTGTGGCAATTCCCATAAGTTCACAGAAGTGGGTGGAAATTAGCGGCTTGTATCGCCTCCGACCACAGGACTGGTTTTGGGTGTCACCTTAATTGCCACCGGAAAAGATGGCATTAGTTTTCACTCGGAAATCGGTGTTAAACGCCATTTCCGGAATATATATGCAGAAGAATCTTTGGCTAACTTGGTGACAAACACAAGCTGAAGGAATATTAGAAGTTGGGGAGAATAAAGAAAAAAAAAGAAATCATATTGAACAAATTAATGATAAAAGATAAAACAAAAGAATAAATAAAATGAGTTTGTGGTATTCCTCTAGATACAGCTACTATTTCCCAATCGCCAAGGCCCAAAATCATTGAGACAATAACTAATGTGTAATGTGGGATGTGTTAGAAAATAAACGCTGGTCTTTATGGAAACGCTTGGAGTTTACTGCTTGGACCTTGCCAGTAGTATAATCGTGTGTGTGTGTGTGTGTGTGTGTGTGTGTGTGTGTGTGTGTGTGTGTGTGTGTGTGTGTGTGTGTGTGTGTGTGTGTGTGTGTGTGTGTGTGGAGAGAGAGAGAGAGAGAGAGAGAGAGAGAGAGAGAGAGAGAGAGAGAGAGAGAGAGAGAGAGAGAGAGAGAGAGAGAGAAAGTTTACCAACCTTCACTGTGTGTCGACAGGAGGCAGCAGAAATGATGTATAGTAAGGTTAAATGTAAAATCCTATTATGTATTGAATTTCAAATATATTAATGTATGCAACTGCTAGTGTGTGTGTGTGCGTGTGTGATTTTGTGTGTGTGTGTGTGTGTGTGTGTGTGTGTGTGTGTGTGTGTGTGTGTGTGTGTGTGTGTGTGTGTGTGTGTGTGTGTGTGTGTGTGTGTGTGTGTGTGTGTGTGTGTGTGTGTGTGTGTGTGATATACACACATACATACATAGACGTACACATATATATACACACATATATACATATATATACACATACATACATAAACGTACACATATACACACACATACATACATATATGCATATATATATATATATATATATATATATACATACATACATACATACATATATACATATACACATATATGTGTGTGTGTGTGTGTGTGTGTGTGTGTGTGTGTGTGTGTGTGTGTGTGTGTGTGTGTGTGTGTGTGTGTGTGTGTGTGTGTGTGTGCGCGCGCATTTGTGTGTGAAAGAGAGAGTCAAAGCGTGCGTGCATGCATGTGTGTATATGTACAATATATACTATTTAACGTATAAAAGGTTGCATTAAATTACACCAATAGTAGGACCCTCTTGCTTAATGTTGTTACCAGACCTGCTAGCTCCAGTAGAGTCACTTTTAACTTTTCTCTTCCAAATTATATATTTATCTAATTTCGTGCACTAAGTCAGTCATCAAAAGTACATTTGCTTTACCTTAATATCAAATTGGATCCATCGTTCCTATTACTCTGCTAATTTCACATCGCGTACCTAATTATTTATCCAAGACGATTATATCTACCGATAATTATTATCTATAAACAAAGACACTTGATTTACATCTTAAAAAAAGAAAGAAAAAGAAAATTAAGACCTATATAGTAATAACCTATATGATAACCCCTTTTGACCTGCAGTTAGATCTCGCATGTAAAATGGATCATTTTCAATACTTACATTTTTCTGTGCGTCTGAAAGGTAGAATTGTATGTAGACATGGCCATGCAGTGTACAGGAATTTTGCACTATCATGGAGTTTGACATATCGAGTTCTTTAAATCTATTTGAGTAGTATCTCTAACTAGTTCTTATTCTTACGCAAAAATCTTGGGCTGATAACCCGACATGAAAAACACGGGAACTTACTGCAATGTCATACGCGTATAGGCATCTGCAAAGTTTAACGCTTAGCATCATTTCATCGCTTGTATTCCATTATTATCATTGTAGATTTTCATTACTGGAATACGATGCTCCTCACAAAAGTTGTTTGTATAATAAGAGGCAGTCCTAGGGTCTTTTATATCGTACGTAAATTGATAAACCAAAGAAAAATGGCTATGACATCTTCCTGGCACTGTTGGTGAACCATGGCAAAATTTTATAGAAATATCAATCGCAAGGCAGCATCAAACTTCAACTTCAAAACTTCTTAGCGGAGCAGACGCTGGGAAATGTATTCAGAGTTACTTGATTTGCAGTTTCGTCCATAATGTCCTTCGATCCTGGTTGTTCTCATACACACATACATACATACATACATACATACATACATACATACATACATACACTAAACTACTACATACATACTGCTGGATATGTTGTGTGTATTGTTTGTGTGTGTGTATGTTGTTGGTGTGTGTTGTGTCTGTGTGTGTGTGTGATGATGTGCTCGTTGCGTGCCGCGCTGCGCGTGCGTGCGTGCGTGCGTGCGTGCGTGCGTGCGTGCGTGCGTGCGTGCGTGCTTGTGTTTGCATACGTGTGCATACACACACACACACACACACACACACACACACACACACACACACACACACACACAAACAATATATATATATATATATACACACACACATACATACATACATACATACATACATACATACATACATACACACACACACACACACACACAACACACACACACACACACACACACACAGCCATACGTATATATAAAAAGAGAGAATTTTAAAACTTATATCTACCTTTCTCTCTGTCAGTCATTCCATCTACCTACCTCACTATCTACATATCTATCTGTCTAATTATCTCTAATCACCATCTTCGTTAGAGAACATTTAAAATCTTTGTCGGTCTCAGCCTAGTCTCCTACTGGCAGTAATCAGTACGGCAAGAGAAGGTAGTCTTTGTAGTCCACGTAGTAAGCCCAGCATCATGATACGGGGGGGGGGGGGGTAAACCAGCCGAAGATATGATCTATGGCTTATTAAGGTTAACAATTTAACTTTTCAATCGGTGTCAGGTGGACTGGGGTATACCATTAAGAAAGGCAGTGGATTTTTCTCTGTTGATATGGTTGTTTTGTTGGTTCAGTTTGTCAACATTTGAAGGGTTTAGGCACTCATATACTATATTCTTAATGTGGCTGCCGCGATGGTTCAGTGGTTAAAGCTTTGGACTTCGATCCCCATCATCCCGGAATCGAATTCCCGTCACAGTTGCAATAGTGGAAGCATAAGTTCAGTGGTATATCGCTGGGTTTGCCTACGGAAGGTTACGATTTAGAGTCCGGTCAACCTAACTCATCAGACTCATACTGGGGTTAAAGTCAGGGTGGAAAAGAACAGGCCGCCTTGCCGTATCAACCCTGGGCTTAGAATGAATGTTCATCCTACGGTTACACCACGGCTGTACAACTGGTGGACTAGCTTTCGGTCATTTCTGAATCAGTGACAAATGTAATGGACGATTTGACATTATTTTAAATCACTTCTATAAGTAGTTTCTTGATGGTGGACACACCAAGGGTAATCTTTCTTTCTTTTTATTTTTCCATTCGTTCATTTATTTATTTATTTTCATATCATTATTATTTGCTTTGACTTATTCTGAAATTCCCATGGTAATGTTGTTTATATAAAGTATATGTTCATTTTAACTTCAGGATACAGGGCTGTGGCGTAGGAGAGCCTTTAGCTGGGGAAGAAAAGCTTCACTTGAATACAGTGTTGTCGCTCTAGTTATTTTCCGCTGGATGTAAAGTGGGTGATCTCTTGGTGGAAATCGCCGTATAATTGTTCACGGAATATACTTGGGTGGCGAATGTCTAACAACTTTTCTCACGGGTGAAACTTAACTTTAAAGACATGTGAAGTTACATATATATATATATATATATATATATATATATATATATATATATATATATATATATATATATATATATCATAAACACATACACACACACACCACACAGATACACATACATATACGTGTACACACACACACACACACACACACACACACACACACACACACACACACACACACACACACACACACACACACACACACACACACACACACACACACACACACACACACACACACGCGCGCCACACACACACACACACACACACACGTATTATATATATATTCATTGTATGTGTATCTTTCACTCAGTCCTCCTAAAACCAGAGTCACATGTTACAATGACCTTTACTGGAGTAAAATGATTGGCACTGAACGCCGATATGTGTTGGAGCTATACTGAAAACCCCTTTGTTATGCAAAAGATCTCTAGCGTATTTTACAGATATGTTGGCACCGAACTTCGTCGGTATGAGGTCGAAGTCCGGGAATATATATAGTCGTACTTAAGAAAAAACTGAAGGACCTGAAATTGCTTTTAATACTGATTGAAACTCTGATGCCTTGGTGGAAGGTCAGAAATCTTCTACTACACATCTCTTTCATATTGAAGTTGATTACAATAGGCCTATTTTGCGACGAGTAATCTTTATATCAGTGGAAATGGGTTGGAATGAAGCTATCGCGGGTGAGTTCAGACAAAAGGATAACAGAATAAAATATGCACGAAACTCTGCGGGAAGATCCACCGAGTTTTATTTGAACCTTAACATCTAATAACTGAGAAATGATATTAATAATAGTAAAGAAAAGAATATTGAACAAGATATTAAGGAGGTTCAGATTCTTTGCTGATGCGACTGTTTTTTCAGTGACTCAGCACAGCACAATAGTTCTTATCGTCAAGCAATGTAGTAACCTTGGGTTATTCACATATCTAGTTCACATTAGTATTATTAACCTACGTAGGTTAATTGTAGGTGTACATGTGCTTATACGTGTGCATGTATGTGTAAGTGTAACTATGTAAGAGCATGAGCGAGAATGACTGTGGTTATGTGTAAGCGTACGTGTGCATGTGAGCATTTATAGAAAAAAACTATTCATTAGACTTCATAAACAATAATTTAAAATAAAGTATTTGGCAGCACTTTTAATTATTGAAAATCAAGTAAATTCAAAGGATAATTTGCTTTACTATATATATCTGCTCCAAGGTATATCCACTGACAAAGGGTTAGCGGTCATTAAAGGGGTGGGTGGGGGGGGGGGGGGGAAGGAAAGGAAAGAGAGGAGAAAGAAAAGAAACCTTCACGCATAAATGCAAAAGTCGGCAGCACGTTATCCTGGCGAACCCCAACCTGTCTTTTTTTAGATTGAGATTAAAACAGAAACTGTAGCTGAAGGATACTTTCCAGGCAGTGAATCCTTCCCATTTTTGCTATTTCCATTATAAAAAAAAGTAGAAGGAAGGAAAACAATGCAAACTTGTTTGTATATCTTACAGTGTAAAGAAAGTGTGATGACAGAGTTGCCTAGTTTTACTTTTCATTAATGGAGTATAGATAAAGGGATTCGAACGTGTTGTACGGAGGAATTAAATCGGCTTATTCGCACAATATTTTGTTTTTTACAATTAAAAAAAGAAAGAAAGAAAAATCGGGCTTACTAGTGTATCTTAAAAACAAATAAGTGGAAAGGAAGAAAAGCAGCCAATTTTATTTAAGTATAAAGAGTAAAACAAAAATGGCAAAATTTATCTCTCAAGGTATTCGAATAAGTAGATTTCAAAACCGCTTATTCGCACAAGATTCTGATTGACTTTTTGTACTGATCTATCGTTTCCAAATTATTTTGTATAAATAGAGGGAAATAACACAATTGCAAAGAAATGACATCACTGTTTAACGTCTACGTCAAAAATCTTTAAAGGCTTGCCGTGCAGCCGACGAATTTCGGTGTTATTATGTCTGTTATGTTGGCGGACTTCACCGGGTACGCGCGTTTTACCTGCACGGATCTAAGGACACGCACATTTATTTTATGCGCAGACAGATGTGCCTTCCTCCTATATAGTAAGATACTGCTCTGACTCATTTGCAATTTAATTTACAATGCAGGTGCCAAATTAGAAAACTATTTTTGCGCGTGTTTAGTCTGCCGAAAGTTCCCCCGTTTTATGCCGTGCTGTTGCGCTTCAGCAGCATTCTTTTCCACATAGTTTCTTCCTGCCTACGGCATGAAACTTTGCACTGCTGGGACGCAAAATCCATCCATATTTGTTTAAAGCTTATTATATATATATATATATATATATATATATATATATATATATATATATATATATATATATATATATATATGTATTTATATATTGTGTGTGTGTGTGTGCGCGCGCATCTATTTATACATATGTATATATATATATATATATATATATATATATATATATATATATATATATACATATATATGTATATACATGCATACATATATTAGATATATATGTCTACGCTTATATATGTATATATACAAAAAGAACGCACACACAAAAGGCCCTTAATTACCGACATTTTCTTTGAATTCAGGTTAAAACATAAACTATTGACAGAGGCTGTTTTGCCGCACTCTAAAAAGATTCTCGTAGCGGCCTTCCCGGAGAACGGGCGTGTGCAGGAGAAGGGCCAGACCATTTTTATATATAAGTAGAAAAAAATGAAGAAAAACAAAATCCGAGCTTGCGCGTATATCTTAGAATATAAAGAAAGTGGGAAGATGGAGTGGCCAAGCTTTATATATATAAAATACAAGGGCTCGGGCTAGTGTTGTGCTGAGAAATCTAAACGGCTTATTCGCACAATATTTAGTATTTTTTCTTAAAATACGCAGAAGGTGGAAAAAATAAAGAGTAAGCAGCTTTTCCTTTTCAAAGTACAACAGAAGAAAAAGAGACGAGCCAAGTTTCAACCACTAATGATTCGAATCAGTAATTGCGAGGTTTCAAAATGGCTTATTCAACACAAGGTTTTGAAAACATTTCGTACTGATTGTTTCCAGGTTTTTTGGTATAAATTAGCAAAGTAAGGCAACTGCGGAGACGTAACGTCAGTGTTTACCGTCTACATCATAAATCTTTAGCGACTTTCCATAAAGCTGACAAATTTCGGATATTTATCAATCGTGTTGGTGGGCTTTCCCAGGTGCGCCATTTTACCTGCGCGAACCTAAGCCCGCGAAAAATTTGGGCACAGCCTTTAATGTTGTTTCTTCTCATTTTTTTATGCGCATTGATGAGTGTGCATTTCTCTCTCATATTAAGGTAATGCACTGAGTTATTTGCAGACCAATTTACAATGCAGATGCTAGGTTAGAAATCTACCTTGGCGCAGGTGTTTCGTCGGCCGAAAGTTCCCCCAATTTATGCCG
>NC_051403.1:14213336-14224885 GCF_015228065.2 Penaeus monodon | reverse complement strand
TATATATATTATATTGAATATATATATATATATATATATATAATTATATTATATATAATATATAAAATAATTATATTATATATATATATATATATATAAAATATATATATAATAAAATTATTATGAATATATATATTATATATATATAATATATTATATATATATATATATATATATATATATATAATAATATATATATTATAAAATATTATTATATATATATCTATATATATATTTATATAGATATGTAATATTATATATATATATATATATATATATACATATATATGTGTGTGTGTGTGCGTGTGTGTGTGTGTGTGTGTGTGTGTGTGTGTGTGTGTGTGTGTGTGTGTGTGTGTGGTGTGTGTGTGTGTGTGTGTACACATTTGCAGGTATTACACATATACATTAATATGTACGTGATCTAAGTATCTACATACTATATCTATATCTATCTATCTATCTATCTATCTATCTATCTCTCTCTATATATATATATACATATATACATATACATATACATATTTTATATATAATATATATATATATATACATTATGTATTTTATATATATATATATACATATATATATATATATATAAAATACATATATATATACATATACAATATATATATATTATAAAATATATATATATATATATATATATATATATTTTATAATTACACATATATATATATATACATATATATACATATATTCTATATCAACGTTGAGACTGCCTCAAAATATTCTAAAATGCCGATGTTTGTCTCGAACTCTGTCTAAAATTGTAAGACAGGACGAGAGTCTTCAGTCTTTTGGGAAAAATAACTCAGACAGTTTTCCGTGCGGCTTATTGTATGCCTATGTATGTATATCCGCATGCACACACACGCACACACTTGTCCCTGGTCGGTATAGCTCCATTGGATTGATTTATTGCGTGCTCTTCCATGTTTGTTTACAAAAAATTTCCCTCGATTTTCGTTTGTTATTTTTTCTTGACATAGGGGGAAAACTGTCTAAACCTATTTTCAAATGACTTGGGACACTAAACCTGTGCAATATTTGAGACAGAGGTGAGACAAATTTGGGCAGTTGAGACTATTTTTGAGTCTTTTCGCTGTCTCAGACGATTTTGCCTGTCGGGAATTTTTCGTGGATACCGCTCCTGGATCGTGGTCTTGGTCAGGAGACCTCTACTAGGATTTCTAGAGACTTTATATAAAATAGCAACATCGTCAGCAAGTCGGGGTAGGAAAACTTTGATATTGCCCGGAGCTGCTCCAAAATGACTTTGGACAATAGCTTTGCCATATCCATCCATGCAAGTGATGAAAACTGTGAGTGCAAGAACACAGCTTTACCTCTCTTCCTGACTAATGGAAGACTTTCAACTTTCAGTACTATTTAAACAGCTCCGAGTGGTTCACGATATACCGTAACGAAGAGCCAGAATATGGTCTATTGGGGACTTAACAGGATGAATCCAGATTGCTCTGGTCTCTTGTGCATCAGCGGGTGGTCTCTGATACGTCTCAAAAGGATGTGTGTAAGAACTTTTACTTACTATACTCAGCAGTGTAATGCCTTAGTGTGGCTGCAGTCCAATCGATCCCCTTTTTCCTTCCAAGAGGAGTGACCAAAACCCCTCCATCAGGGCAAAGGGGAAAAGATACCCGTCTGGCAGATGGCAGCCAGGACAACATTCAATCCCTTTGCTATAGGTACACCACCACCTTTAACAGTTCAGCAGGAATGCAGTAGATACCTGCTGCTTTAACCACTCTTCAGCTTGAAGATCATCCCTCCTTCAGGTTAGAGAAGGTATCTCTTCGCTGACGATTGGACCAAAAAAGGGATCTCGACACTACCCCCATTCAGTTTAACTGTTGGCGTACAACCTGGTACAAATGCTCAAAATTCTCAGCCCAAAGCTCTTCAGCCCCAAAGATCTGGCCACTTACTGAGCAGACTGCAATCGCCTGTGAAGAGGGCTTGGATTTAAGCTTTATCAGGACTTGGTAGGTAGGACGAAGGTCATTTACTAAGAAATGGCCTTCAACCTCCTCTTAAAACTCCTAAAAATTGTTCCTTGTCCCTTCTCAGCAGTGACCAAGTCCTGCACACAAGGGAAGGATGCGAGTCATGATCCCTGTCGAGCCACATGACAAGCATCTGTGGTTTTTCAGTTTCTCCTGCAAGATGAGATTCTGTCTTGCCTTGGGTGTTCACCAGTCGATTCTTTTAGCTGTATCAAGCGCTTCATGCTTGAAGGTGTCCCACAGCATACAGGGTACATCAGGTTTCCAAATGCTGCAAAAAGACCAGAGATGACTTCGGCAAACCTTCGGACACTTCCCATTCACTCTAGGGTGATCCTGGAACGACAGGGAGTTTTGAAGTGAACTCGGTACCACTACTAATCTATGATCAGTGTCATAGAACTCAGCACTCCAATATACCCAGCAGTTCTGGAGGGTCCTCCAACGAGTGGTTTAAAGAGGATGTGGTTGATTTCTTGGCCACATTACCCACATCATTGTACATGATCATTGTACATGGGTACCATGAGCAAAATCCTTAATTTCTGGGGCTTTGCAAAGTCCAGAAAAGGAGGCTATTCCTCGCTGAAGGCATCAGTTCCCAAGCCATGACGACCGACAGACATCATAGCCAGATACCCCATCAAAGTCAACCAGAAAATGCAAATATCTCACTGAAAACAGCTGTCTGTTACAGATGCAAATTTGACATAAAACATCTCTTTCTTGTCAAGTTTCCAAAAGGACTATACGCTGCAGTAAGAGACATGAAGCGAATGCAAGCTTCAGTCTCAATACCTTTACACACTCATCAACCGGAATGATCTCCACTACCAAAGGCTGAAGTCTGCTGGAGATGGCTAGGTTACTCCCTGATGATGGTGTAGCCACCCACATGATCGTTCTGCTACCAGCTCCTTTTACCTCTGAAAGAGCAGCCACTTCAATCTCTCAGTCGCTTCAGTTCCCTCGACAGCAATGGCAACCGATCATCCCGTCGCAAAGAGCGGACGTTCCAAGCCCCCACCTTGAGGTTTAGCCTAGGCTAGTCACTCCGGGTGAACGCCATCTGAGCCACCTCAGCCGACGTTGCTTCATACAGAGAGGCCTGGCTGGCTGCAGGTCCCATAATCCACCAGTGGGGGTCCCGTTGTCCCACAAGCCAGGTTGGCGGCCACTGGGACAAGGACGGGACGGGTAACCCTAGCACTCAGTCCGAGTTTCCAGCGGTCGCCAGCCCAGTGGGATGCTGTCAGTGTATATTACTATGTATGTACACACACACACACACATGCACACACACAATATATATATATATATATATATATATATATATATATATATATAGAGAGAGAGAGAGAGAGAGAGAGAGAGAGAGAGAGAGAGAGAGAGTATGTGGGTGTGAAAGAGAAAAAGAGAGAGAGAGAGTGTGTGTGTGTGTGTGGTGTGTGTGTGAAAGAGATAGAGAAATAGAGAGAGAGAGAGAGAGAGAGAGAGAGAGTGAACAAACAAATCACGCCTTTGAACAATGATGATGTCATTAATCAGAATGACTATAAGCTATACAGATAACAATAATGACACAAGCAATAATGATAGGAATAGTAACCACAATGACAGATGATGCTATTAAATCAACCGTCAGCAACATCAATAATAATGAAGAGTTAAACCATAAATATAACTATGACACTAATGTAGTAACTATTTTTTTTCGGAAATATGAGCGGTATCTTTATCATATCATGTCCTATCAGGCTGTCTTTCCTCATCTTTACTTCTTTTCCCTCGTAAGTCATCCATGAGAAAAGAATTCTGAATTATCAATTAGCATCCATGGCTGTAATAGGTTTTCAGATTTTATTAGATCCGCAATCATAAGTTAAGTTAAGTTAAGTACGTTTATTTACCACCCTGGCTATCTGCTCAGGCGTGGGCAATCATGATTACAGTTTTACATATATCTGACATTGTACAGTAGTCTGTAACTACTGTAGTTGTACAAGGTAAAATATAAATATAACTCATACATCATACAAAAATTATTACTTACATATGCTTTTGCCACTGTGTTTGAATAACACTGTTATTTGCATACGGGAGTTATCACATAGTAAATTTAGGGTATAGTACGAGTATATCTTCCAATGTATCAGATGAAATGAAATATTCACATAGTTCTTTATACCTCATGTTAGGTGGTCTGAAAGGCTGTATCACATGACATTCCGAGATATAGTGCTCAAGCGTTCGTTTGTTTTCTTCGTTACACAGTCTACATCTAGATTCATCTGCACTTCTTGCACCGTGCAGTTGCCAGTACATTCTGTAACCTAAACGCATTCTGGCAATAACCACGTCACAATGTCTGGTTTGACTTCGGTGCCACCCATAGGAAGGCTTGCCATCCCTATACTGATCGTAGTGCCTTATGGTACAGCTTTCAGGCCTTTGAGTGTTAATCAGATCTACTAGTTCTTATGAGAACTTTTCAATATATGTGCAACCCTAGCAAGAGGCATCCCAAGATCTATGTTCACAATATCCTTGCTGCAGGCTTCTTCGCCAATTTGTCTACGTGGTCGTGCTTGCGTATGCCAACATGAGATGGTATCCATACAAACTGAATGTTGAAATTACGCTCTGTTGCATAGGTTACGTTACGCTTAATGCAACTCACAATTTCTTCATCGCCACCTGCTTTGAAAGAATTTAGCGTCCGAAGAGCACTTTGAGAGTCACAGAAAACTACTCAGAGCCCCTAGACATTAAGATTCCGTTGCGAGGAGTATACCTGCCAGCTCCGTTTGTGTAGTGCTGGCCCAGTTTTGTATTCTCATATTAACTTGATGTTGTAGTAAGCCATTTTTGTATACAGCGCAAGCACAACCAGCTTTGTATCCAGACTGTACGGATCCGTCGGCGTAACACTCATATGCATCATCACCCATAGATTCTGTGTGTTCCGTTACCGTTGCTAGCGCAATTTGTTTCAACACACAGTTATGCACCCTGTTTTTTTGTGGTAGACATGTAAGGTGCACGATCAATGTTGAATTTTTCCATGGTGGAATGGAGCGACCTTTTGGTATTTTACTAATTGGAACATTGAGTTTTATAATGTTCATGGAGATTTTGTGTATCAGAGGGCGCGCGTGTGTGTGATTGTCTCGTCTACTTGCGTGATTTTATGTTGCAGTTGTTTTTGGAAATCTGAGAGATACGAGGGTTCCCTCAGAGCTTTGACCCCAATTATGGTGGAAATAAATATTATTCTATCAGAATGGATGGTAAGTTAATTCTGATCTCATGTTTACTATCCTTGCTGTTCTCGGGCGCCGAGGATAATCCTCATAGCTTCATTTTGCACTACCTCCAAACTACCTATTTCTGATTCCTTACACTGCAACAAGTGCAGTGCATGGTAGTCTACAACTGACCTTATAAAAGCCAAGTAAAAACAGTCTAGCGAGCTTAACATTGATGCCATGTTCTCTTCCGACAAGAACTTTCAAAGGTTTCAATCTCTCCCAGAGTCTCTTCTTTAGAGAGAGGACCAGGTCTGCATCATTTACATTCACCCCGAGATATTTATACTTGTGGCATATGTCAAGCTCCTGGTCACCTATGCGAAAAGTGGGTGGGGGTATGATACATGGGTTTAGAGCCATTGTTTTCTCAGCGGAAATGACTAATCCACACTCATGTGCCTTTGCTGTGATTCTGTCGAGAATTATTTGCATCCTCACTTGTGATGATGCTCTGACGCATATGTCATCAGCATAGCATATAATGGATTCACCATCCCCAAGTGGGATATCTGCCACCAGCTTGTGCATGAGGACATTGAACAGCATAGGGCTGAGAACTCCTCCCTGTGGCGTCCCAAGTTTAAAAGACTGTGAAGTGGAACTTCTCACTCCCCTGAACAGGACACTTGCAGATCTGTTCGAGAGATACTTCTAATCCAGTTCATATCTTACCCGGATGCCAAAGCTTGCTAATTGTTCTAGGATAACTTCTCTGTTTGCAATGTCAAAGCTGACTAAAGGTCAAGAAAAACAGTATGCTTCCCTGGATTAGAGTGTGGAAAGTACTCTGCAAAGCAATGTTGTGTGCTACGTCCCGATAGAAAACCGTACAGTCTGTGAGATAATTACCTTGTAACCTGTACTGAGTCTGTTCAAAATTATCCTTTCTAGAACTGTGCATACACATGAGGTTAATGAAATTGGTCGGTATTTATCAGTGTTTGATTTCGGTATAGGGATGATTAGACTGCGTGGTCCAGGAGCCAGGCAGAATACCTTGTGACAAACTTAACCTGGATAGGTGCAAAAGGGATTACCAGGTACCTGAGCTATAAGGCGGAGGACACTATAGGTAATTCCATCCTCACCTGGGGCGGACGCTTTTCCTTTGATCAGTGCATTGTTCAGTTCCCACTCAGTGATCTCAGCAAAGTCTGAGGGGTCAGTATCAGAACATCCAATCTCAATGGCAAATTTGCGTGCAATTTTAGATTGACTAAGGTGATCCTGAATATTTGTGGGAAGTGAGCTCAATTTGGACGCTCCAGCCCATTGACTAAGGAGCATATCTGCTTGTGCAAGAGGACTATGGAACTGCGGGGTGTTAGTTGGTTTGCCTGAAAGTCGATTAGTTCTTTCCAGACCTCCGACATTGAGGTGTTATTGTTAATGCTTTGTAGGAACTGTTCAAAGTGTTCATTTCTGAAATGAGTTTTTAATTCCCGTAGGTTTTTGTTAGCCTTAAGAAATTCAATAAGGTTGTCACGGGTATTATCCTGCTTGTAGATATCATAAAGCTCCTGAACTCGCTTTTGTTCCCTTAATAATGTAGGGTCACCGACCCACTTAGGTTGTTTGCTGCGTTTGTGAGTTGCTGTTCTTGAAGGTTTTCTTTGGACAGACCCAAGTGTTGTAGTAATCAGTGACCACTGTTGTCATGTCCATGGAAAATTTATCAACACTTGTTACTGTGTAATCATTGTACCAGTCATAGATACGTGATTTAAAGTGATGCTCAAGGTAAGGGGGGATAGAAATTTTGACCCTATTTGTTTTTGGTGACTGAGTATCTCGTTACTATTGCAAAGTGGTCACTGATTAGCTCTGTTGCAAGCATGCTTCTGACGTTTCCATGCACAAGATCCCTTCCTATTACATAATCTAGCCTGCCCCCCGCCACGTGAGTTTGCCTGTCTGTATCATATACTGTCATAGATCTGTTCACAAAATGTTGGAACTCTTCGCCATTTTCATTGCATTGACTATCTCCAAATGTATAATGTCTAGCATTAAAATCTCCCATGCATATTGTGCCGTGATTCTGAAAGTTGGGCAGTGAATCAGTCTGAAACTTTCTACACCTTGCGTATACATTGTACAGAGAGAAAAACCCGTAGGCTGTTCGAATATGTAAATGCTGATACTGCACATTATTGTCATTAGATTTCTGCACCAACTTATGCGGTATGGTGTCACTGACATAAGTCAATAGGCCTGTCATTCCTGTGTTCGTATAGGAGTGGTAGCCTCTAATTCTAGGGGCGGTTTTTATTTTAGTGACTGATGTGAAGGGCTCTTGTAAACAGATAACGTCAACATTATTGTTATGAATATAGTAAAGCAAGTCATTAATTCTACGGTTGACACCACGTATATTCCATGAAAGAAAAGTAATTGTTTTCTTGTCCCCCATCACACCCTATGTTTAACTGATTGGTCAAATTTCTGTTTGATGAAACTCTTTAGTCTGCATATTTCTTGTACTGCATTACGTATTTGTGTTGTATCTTCTTTATTTATCTGTTTGCGCGCTTTCCGCGTATTGATACTATACGCATAATCCGTACCTGATAGCATTTTCTGAGTGATGTCCCACAGATCGGCCGTTTCCTTCGCATCTTCGTCAGCGTCATTTTTACGGTCACTGTCGTCACTGTTTTCAGATGGTCCGCCGTACGTAATAATAATATCAGAGACCTCATTCGTATTGTCAGCATCACTAACATCACTAACATCATCAGAACGCACGTGCGTAATAATAATATCAGAGACATCATTAGTATTTTCAACATCACTAACATCATCAGAACGCACATTTTCCCTGTCTACACGATCACTTTTGTTCTCCATTATCATTTTTTTCAATTCAGCAATCTCTTGCCTGATGCTTTTTTTCATTTCAGCAATCTCTTGCCTGATGCTTCTTATTTCCTCGGCCGTATCCATGTCTTTTTCACCAATGGTTTCTCCTGTGGCACTGTTTCCTAGGATGGGGAATCCCCCTGGCAGTTGCGGGAATTCCTGTGGGTTGGTGACGTCACGCGGCCCAGGGTGGGTGTGTGTGGCTGGGCTGGGCATCGCCACTCCGCGGTCGATGGGTACGGTCGGGGCAGGTGGGGGGGGTGCTCGTGGCGGTTTGTGGGGGCAGTTACGGTGCCAGGCCGTCACACCTTCCGCTCTGCACCTGACGCACCTCTTCACGATGGCAGCGGCGTCCTCATTGTCGTTGTCCTTTCCGTCGTTTCTTGCAGGGCAGTCCTTTGCCTGGTGAGCTCCTGCACAGACAGCACAACGCTGTGTCCTTCTGCAATATTTAGCTACGTGGCCATAACCTTGACACTTGTAGCAGACTACAACCTCTGAGCACCACGGTCGAATGGAGCTCGGCTCTATGTATCTTCCAAAGAATTGGTACTCTGTAGGTGGCGGCTGTTCACCGCTCCATACAATGATGAGCCTGTTCAAGGGCTGTCCGTCCTTATAGATCCTCCGGGCTTTAAAAACGCCCGGAAGATGCAGTGCTTCCTCAGCGGCCGCCTCCTTCGGAAAACCTGGTAACCAGGTATTCCCCGTATTTTTTCTCTTTAGGCTGAAACTCGTCTTTGTTCTGCAGAGAGATCCCCGCAAAAGTGCCATTAATCATCAGGGCCACATATTGTTGTTGTTCTCGTCGTACATAGACGTAGCGCGAGATATCCATCTCCCCTGCACCATGTCTAGCGGGCCTTCCTCTTGGAGGGGCGGCAGCTGGCTGACCTCCCTCATCCACCTTATTTTATCGACGGAAGTCGTGTCCTCAGGAAAGGCCAGTCTAATGTACCTCTCCCGGGGGGCGATGGGTTCGCGCTTTTGGGTCGTTCCGTTTGCTTTCTTGGTCAGGTTGCTGGTGTTATTCGGCATGGTTTTCCACTTTTTTCCGTCTGGTCTGAACGAGTTGGAATCCCTCGTTATCAGCATCAGGGTCGGCAGTCGAATCCACATCGTTCACATCCCTATGTTCGGTGGAATCAATCCCTCCCATAGAGTGGAGGGTTGAGGGGGTGGTAGTTGGCACTGGTACTGGGGGGGCATCGAGCACGTCCCCACCCTCATCCATGGTAGACAGTGAGGGGGTGGTTGTCCCGTCCGCTTCTTGGGTGATTAATTCCCTGCGGTCGGGCGCGGGGAGGGTGCGAGCGCCAGGTCAAGTGCTGTCACACATACATTCACCAGGTCTCGCCAACGGTCGTTGGTACAGCACCCTGTTACCTTAGCATCACACTCAGTATTCGTAATTTTTACTAGGCACTGTTTTTTCTGGAATCCCTGACCATAATATCCGACACAATTTGGTGTATGTACACACACACACACCACGCACACTCTGAGTATAAGGACAACCCAGTTGAGGGGGTTTATCCCCGTAAAATCGTCCAGAACACAGGAGAAATCCTGATGACGTCCTGCTTTGGTGTTACTAGGCTTACAACTGCCGCAATCATATTACTGAAAGGCGGGTTCTCCTCCGTAGATTTTTTCACGTTCGTCATGGGAGACTTTATCAATGATCATTGAAGGAAATTGTTTAATATTCCTTGTGATTTTGTGTTTTCGATTTTAACAACATTCATTAATTAACAATTTTATTTGAATTGATATTTCAGCTTAAGGAAAACAATGATACAGCATGGTGAGGAAACCACAGTGTTGTGTGTGTGTGTGTGTGTGTGTGTGTGTGTGTGTGTGTGTGTGTGTGTGTGTGTGTGTGTGTGTGTGTGTGTGTGTGTGTGTGTGTGTGTGTGTGTGTGTGTGTGTGTGTGTGTGTGTGTGTGTGTGTGTGCGCGTGTATGCATATACACATTCGCGTAATATCTCTACGGACTCAAGGTGTACTTTGCAATTTACGTCGTGGGAATGAAATTAAGCAACAAATCTTTTGCTCTATTGTTAAGAGAAAATGTAATCTACCTCTGACGATGACTTACGGTAGATTAGAGTTAAGCCACGAACTTCAATGGCATACTTCCGACCAATAACTCAAGGCTGCGTGGTCTAATTAGCATTAGCTAAATCGCCGGGGAAAGACCACCACTGCAAAACTTTCCTCGTCACGTCCTCGATGTATAATATTATTACGTGAGACTCGGGTCGTCTCGCACTACAATCTTTCTTCCCGAGAGAAACCTTTTTGTTCCTGGATTCTGGGTACCTTTTGCTCACATATGTTGCCCTTGCTGGCTTATTATGCGGTTCTTCAAGTTGGCAAGATTCTTTCTAAGACGTTAACCATTTTTGTTGTTCGTTTGTTTCTTTTTTTTTTAGAGCAGGAAAAAAATGGTCAAGTTCTTTGCACGTTATTAGTGCTGGAAATTTTGTCATAAAAAGCAGAGCAAAATTCTTTGTGGTTCTTAGCGCAAGATAAAATCGTCATAAATGCGCAAACCTGATTTCTTTGAACCTTATTATAGCTGGCAAAATTCGCTGTGAAAGGCAGAGCACAAATTCTTTATAGTTTTCGTAGAGCAAGCAAAATTCATCATTAAATGCGAACCCAAAGACTATGTGTTTTTTTAAGCAGAAAAATCATTATAAAGATACAAAACGTATATACGTAGAGAAAGAAACAAGATATGGTAAGTTGAGTGGGCAGAGCTTGTTATTGCTGTTAATCATATTGTTATCATTATTTAAATTATGAACTATAATAATAAAAGTAACGATAATAATGATGATGATAATGATATAAGTAATAATGATATCATTAATTATCATTACCATCATCATCATCATTGCAATTATTACTATTATTACTGTTACTATTCTAACGATTATTATTATAATTTTTTTTTTTACCATTCGCATAATCATAATCAATATCAATTCCACTATTGTTACTATCATTATTATTATCATCATTATCATCTTATCAATATTATTATCGTTATTATTTATATCATCGTTACTCTAATTATTGTCATTATCATTATTATTATCCTTATTATTATCCTTATTATTATCCTTATTATTATCCTTATTATTATTATTATTATTATTATTATTATTATTATTATTATTATTATTATTATTATTATTATTATTATTATTATTATTATTATTATTATTATTATCATTATATATTATCTTATCATATTACATTATTATTATTATCATTATTATTATTATCATTATTATTATTATCATTATTTTATTATCT
>NC_051403.1:14207848-14213236 GCF_015228065.2 Penaeus monodon | reverse complement strand
TTTTTTTTTTGGGGGGGGGTTTATTTATATAAAAAAAAATTTTTTTTTTGTTTTGTTTGTGTTTTTTTTTTTGGTTTTGTGTGTTGGGTGTGTGTGTTTGTGTGTGTGTGTGTGTGTGTGTGTGTTTGGTGTGTGTGGTTTTTTTGTTTGTGTGTGTGTTGTGTGAAAAGTATTACTCTTTTTTATTTCTCCCCACGTTCTTATTTTATCACTGCTTCAATCCCCAACCCATGAAGAATAAATCAGCAATCTTCCCCCCTTCCGCCTGACTCACGGCTGCAGAAGTCTCCTCTCCGCCCCCAGCACGACAAGATTTCCTAATCAAAACTCCCTTTCCGTTTTAAACAGCACTTCCAATTCAAGAATACTTCAGTAAATCTTAGTAAAAGGTATTAGACACTGATTGCATCCCACTCAAAGCACACACACTTTGTTTTTTTCTTGTTTTTTTTTTTTTAAGTAAGAAAATGGTCTCGACTTCTATTTCCGTCAAGAATTCTGAATTTCAGAGTCATTTTAATCGTATTTAATAATTCGGACAACTTTCGGTCCTGGACTAACTGGCACTAACAAGTTGTTCGGATTTTTTTTTGGGGGGACGAGAAGGAAGGAAAAGCCTCGTTATTCGAAATCCTGTTCTCTTTACAAAGTTTAGCTTTATATATAAAGTTAATAAACGCATTTTCTCTGTCTGTCTACGTCTCTGTCTATTGTCTGTATCTCTCTCTCTTTCTACACATACTCTCTCTCGCTCTTTCTCTCTTTCTCTCTCTCTCTCTCTCTCTCTCTCTCTCTCTCTCTCTATATATATATATATATATATATATATATATATATATATATATATATATATATATATATATATATATATATATACATATGTATGTGTGGTGTGTGTGTGTGTGTTTGTGTATTTATATTCACACACACACACACACACACACACACACACACACACACACACACACACAACACACACACACACACACACACACACACACACACACACACACACACACACACGCACACACATATATATATATCAGCATGCGGTCTGATCACTGGGCTGATCAGCCGTGGCATCCTGCACAAATTACTCTTTGGAATGTGGTCAGGAGCAAAAAAATAAGCAAAGTAAAGGCCCCTAAGTTTTTTTTTTCTTTGCTCGCAATTCCAGCCAACCACTGCCGAAACCACTGGCCTGCTGCCAGCAGCATCATTGTTGTTGTTCGAGTAATCATTGTTGGTGGTTTTCAACCCACCATCACACGACAGGCTCACTCACTACCGTATCTAGGTTTGATTTACCCAAATTATGCAAATACGCACACGCCCCATGAAATATGTTTTGTGTGTGTGTATGTAGAATATATTTATATAATATATATAATTTATATAATTATATATATATCTATTTTTATATATTATATATATATATTTTAAAATGAATTACATACATTTTTATATATATATATATATAATTTATATATATTATATATTTTATATATATAATTAAATATATATATATATGCACTGTGGGGTTTTGTGCGTTTGTGTGGTGGTGTGTGTGTTTTGTGTGTGTGGTGTGGGGTGGTGTGGTGTGTGTGGGGTTTTGTGTGTTTTGTGTGTGTGTGTGGGTGTGGGGTTTTTTGTGGTGTGTGTGTGTGTGTGTGTGGGTGTGTGTGTGTGTTGTGTGAGTGTGGGTGTGTTTGTGTGTGTGTGTGTGGGGGGTGTGTGTCGGTGTGTGGGGTGTGTTCAAAATTTATTTATATTCCTATTTTTATTATGCATAACAAAAACCCGCGCGGGGGGGATGTGCACTCCATGTCCCCAAATGGATCTGCAAAATAAAGGGTGGGAAAAACCCCCTAGAAACAGTAGTGGGTGAGCCTATCGTAGAGATGATAGTAAGCTGAGATCACCAACAATGATTACCGAACCAACAACTCCCTTGGGAAAGACCCATTGCCCAGAAACCGGGAGTAAAAGACCCAGTAAAACCTATATGAGGGTACCCAAGTGGTTTTCGTCAACCCCGGGAAATCAGGGGATGAATGAAATATACATACATACATAATATTTTTATATAATATATATTATTTTATATATATTATCTATATATATAAAAATTTTATATATATTTTATATATAAAATATATATATTTTTGTCGGGGAGTATTACGGGTTTAACTTTTTTAAAAAAGCGGCAGAGAAAATTTTCCTCCAAATTTTTATTTGGGGAGACTGCGAGTTGGAAGGACCCTGGGGGATTCCACTCAATTTTTATTTTCCCCCTGACAAACCTCTAAAACCAAGTTTAAATACAGAAACGAAAATTTCTCCCACATCGCCCGTCGCGTGGGTTTATAAAGGGGCGCGTTAGTTAGTGGGCAACCAGGCTGACAATGTTAAACATGATCGGGAAGAAAAAGAAATAAAGAAAAAGGTAAAATTTAAGAAAACTTTAAAAAATCGGAACGTGGAACGAAAGGAAAAAATGAAAGATTGGGAAAATTAAAACATACTGTCTGTAACGAAATGGTGATAAAAAAATTCAAATACTAGGAATCAGTAAACCCCAATTGGAAAAGTAATGGAAGTTTAAAAACTAAAAAAAAAAAGGGACAGTTCTTTTTTTTTGGAAAAAAAAAAAGGAAATTTAAAGTCAGGATTTGCTTTTGATTTCACGAAAAAAACTGCAAATGCACTAATTGGGTACACCCCCAATTTAAATATCGCTTTTTAAAAAAAGTCAGAATACAAGCAAAACCCCCTAATATTAGTTTTCCCCCAATGCTACGCCACCAACCAAAAATTGCAATTTGATGAAGAAAGGGAAATTTTTTTTATAACCTCTCCAAAAATATTTTGGGACCAATCCCAACAAGTTTGTAAAAATAATCAGGGGAGACCTCAACCCCAAAGTAGGAAAAAAAAATTTCAAAAAAAAGACCCTGTGGAAAAATTGGGCCTTGGGGGATTTTAAATGAAAGAGGAAAAGATTTTTTTGAATTCTGTGTACAAAAAATTTAGTTTAGCCAATACATTTTTCCCAAAACCCCAACCCAAGACACTTGTACACGGGGGGTTTTAAACCAAAACAAAAAAACACGAAACCCAAATTGACTACTTTTGTGCTAAACCCAAAAAATGGAAGAGTTGCATAAAAAATTCCAAAACAAGACCTGGTCCCGACTGCAACAGTGACCACCAACTAAAAAACTATCGACTTTAAAAAAAGACTAAAAAAAGATGGAGCGTCCAACCCACCCCCTAAACTCGCCCTACAAAAAATCTTGATAAAAAATTACAGAATTGCAGTGTCAAAAAAATTTTGAAATACTCAATCAATGTGGGATGAAAAAACCCAAATGATTTGGGGGGAAAAAGGGAAAAAAAACTCTTGCTGGGGCATTTGCTTAAAAAACTATCGCCAAAAGAAAAAGAAAAATTTCCCCCGGGATATCTAAAAAAAACACTAAGTGAAATTAAAACAAGAAGATGCCAAAAATTAAAAAGGAAACAATTTTCCAGTTAAAAAAGAAATTTTACAAAAAAACAAAAAAAAAAAAAATTTCAAAGTTATTCCCGACAAGATAAGGAAAAATTTTTAAAAATTAAACATTCCCAGAAAAATTAAAAAACCTTTTTCTATCAATAAGAAACTAAAAAACTTACCAAGGAGTACGAAAAATACACGAAAATTTAAAAACCCCAATGGAACCCCTATCAAAACTGAAGATGGACTTGTTTTATGTGATGGAAAAGAAGTCAAAAATTTGATGGAACCCAAAATTTTTCCAACTTTACAAAAAGGGAAAAAAAATCTAACAACAACTTTTTAGACTCAATGAAGCCCAGGATGAACCACCGCCACTGCTGGACAAGTTAAAAGCCATAAAAGAAGTAAAGGGAAAAACAAGAAAACCCCGGAATAGATTTAAATAACAGCAGAACTAATTTAAAATGCTGGCCCAAAAATTTTTAAACTTCTTCTACAAAAAATCTGTACAAAAATATGGAATGAAAGAAAATTGGGGCCCGAAGAAAAAGGGGAAAATCAGTCTTTACCCCATAAACCCAAAAAAGTTTACGAAAAACCCAATGCAAAAATAATAGGACAATTTTCCTTTAAAAAGTCCAGCGCAAAAAAAATTTTTTTGAAAATTTTTTCCCGAAAGAATTGGGAAATTAAAGTTAAAAAGAGGAAATTTCAGACGAACAAGCGGGTTTTTTTGCCCTGGAAAGTACCGAAACCAGATTCTAAATTTAAAAAGGGTCCCTAGAGAAAAAAAAGAGAAAAAAATCAAAAAGGAACCCAAAAACCCGGGGTTTATCGATTATGTGAAAACTTTTGATACTGTTTTAAACACATAAACCCTGGAATAACATGTACGATATGAAAATTTTCCCAAAAAAAATCATCCAATTAATAAAAAACCCTTTTATGGGCCAACAAAAAGAAACTGTAAGAACCAATTTTGGGGTTTAAAAGAATGGGTTTGAAGGTTCCAAAAAAAGGGGGTTTCGACAGGGTTGCATTCTGTCTCCGCACCTCTTTTAAAATATATTCTGAAAAATTATGAGAGGTGCCCCTAGAGAAATTTTTTAAGGGAAATTTGGGTGTTGGGGGATACAAAAAATCAAAACAGGTACGCCGAAGATAAGTTTTTATTCCAGCCGTTTACTGAACTACAACAATACTAGATAAAAATTAAAAAGCAAGCGGGAAAAAGGGTGGCGTTTCTTAATGCCAAGAAAACTAAATCATGAAGATTCAAAGATAAACCCCAATGAAAAAATGATGAAAAGTTACAATCAATGGAATGATTGTGGAAAAAGTGAAAGAGTTTTACTTATCTTGGAGCTGTTTTAAAAATAAACATATGAAAGATTCCCCCCGGAAAATAAAAAAAAAGAATTACCCTTCCAAAAAAACGCCCCCAATTGCTCTCAATAAAAATCTGGAAAAACCGAAACATTACCTTTCGGACAAAGCTGAGGTTATTTAAACCCTTAGTTTTCCCCCAAATTTCATCATATGGTTCTGAGTGTTTGGGGGTTGAAATTTGATAGACAAGAAAAAAAATCAAAAGGTTTGAAATGTGGTGGTTTCAGGGGCGGGGTACTTTCGTTTTTTAGCGGACGAGAAGAAAAACCCAATGAGGAAATGCTGAGAAAGAAAATTGTAAAGAAACCCAAGGTTTTGGCCAAAAAACTTAACAAGAGGAAATTAAAGTTTAAATTGGGCATGTAATGAGAAGTAAAATATTTAGAAAAACTTGCTGACAGGGTGGTGATAGGAAACAGGGAAAAGGCAAACCCAAAAACAAGACTGAGCGGGGCAATATCAAAAATATTTGCGGGGGTGTCATGGTAAAAAGGGGA
>NC_051403.1:14183062-14185562 GCF_015228065.2 Penaeus monodon | reverse complement strand
TGATAATAATAATAATAATTATAATTATAATAACAATAATAATATAATAATAATAATATTATTATTATTATTATTATATTATAATGTTATTATTTGAAAAACATTATTACTACTATCATTAATGTTGTTATCACCTCTCGTATTATCATTACTGATATTATCATTATTATTATTATTATTTTTATTACTATTATTATTATTATTATTATTATTATTATTATTATTATTATTATTATTATTATTATCATTATTATTAATAGTAGTAGTAGTAGTAGTAGTAGTAGTAGTAGTAGTAGTAGTAGTAGTAGTAGTAGCAGTAGTAGTAGTAGTAGTAGTAGTTGTAGTAGTGGGGCCGCGGTGGCCGAATGGTTAGAGCGTCGGACTCAAGACTGTCACGACGGCAATCTGAGTTCGAGGGTTCGAGCTACCGGCCGGCGCGTTGTTTCCCTTGGGCAAGGAACTTCACCTCGATTGCCTGCCTAGCCACTGGGTGGCCAAGCCAGCTCAAGTCAGTCCCGGGTAAATAGAGATGGTGACTCGATAAAAACACCGAGCGGAAGGCAATGGCAAACCACCGCTCTAAATTGCTAAGAAAAAATCATGGAAGCCCATGATCGTCAAGGCCGCGGTGGCCGAATGGTTAGAGCGTCGGACTCAAGACTGTCACGACGGCAATCTGAATTCGAGGGTTCGAGTCACCGACCGCCGCGTTGTTCCCTTGGGCAAGGAACTTCACCTTGATTGTCTACCTAGCCACTGGGTGGCCAAGCCAGCCCAAGTCAAGTGCTGGTCCCAAGCCCGGATAAATAGAGAGAATAATTACCTAAAAGGTACCACCGGCACTCTCCGTGGAAAGGAACTGGGGACCCTACCACGCACTCACTCCAAGAGCATCACAACATGAAAACTACAATTAAGTATCATGCTGTGACCACGGCGGCTCAGACATGAACCTACCGTTAAAAGAAGAAGTAGTAGTAGTAGTAGTAGTAGTAGTAATAATAATGATAATAATAATAATAATAATAATGATAATAATAATAATAATAATAATAATAATAATAATAATAATAATAATATATTATTATTATTATTATTATTATTATTATTATTATTATTAATATTATTATTTTCATCATCAGCATAATCATTATCATCAGTATTATCTTATTATTACTATCATCATTATTATTACTATAATTATTATCATCTTCAAGAATAATCATCATCATCATCATCATCAACATCATCCTTATTATCATCATTATCATTCTCATTATTATCATCATTTTTATTACATCGTACAAAGATCATTTATCTTTTTCATAGTCTATCGTTCCCCAAAAAAAAAAAAAAAAAAAAAATCAAAGAACCGGTGATAGTCATATCATTACGTTTTGAATTCTGCAACAATGTTAATTATAATATTTTTTAAAAGTCAGAAGGGTTACGTTTAATTATCATTTGATGGACATGTTTTCTCATTTATAATATTTTTTTTATAACCGCAGATAAAGCAAAGCCGTGCATTTGTACATGCGCACACGCTCACAGAAAAAAACCAACTGAAATAATTTTTGCATTTTTTAATTTTTAATATATATATGTATTAAATTATTTATAATATAATATATAATATATTATATATTATAATAATGATACATGAATTAGCCACACACACTCACACACACGCAACACACCCCACGCACACACCACCACACACACAAAACCACACACAACACACACACCACACACACAACACACACACACACACACACCAATATATATATATTATATATATTATATATATATATAAAATTTATATATATACAACACACACACACACCCCACACCCACACACACACCCACAAAATCACACAATTAAAACACATACACAAAAATACCCCAAAAACCCCAAACAAAAACAAAAAACACACACAACTATGTCCAAAAACCACATCACACCAAAAACCCCACACAACTATGTACCATAAACACACACACAGATATGTACACATACACACAAACATGCTCAAAATTAGATAGATATGCACACATAAATATGCGTGCGTGCACGTTTGTGTATGGTGCTCCCAGTGTCAGTCCCAGATTTACTTTCCCCTACCACGAAACAAGCTAAGCGCACGCCGCCGGGAAAGGGAGGTCCCAGAGGACCGGGGGGGCCCAGCTTCAGTGCCCCCGGCCCGCCAGCGCTCAGTCACGGCCGCTGCAACATTTCAGTGCCGCCCGCTAACTCCGTCGGGAAACTTGCTCGCGTAGAAAGTTGTCTTCTCTAGTTTTCCCTTCAGCTTTCGACCCGAGTGAGATGCTTTTGCTCGCAATGGTGTTGTAAATATTATTTGTGCCTTAGTATTGCAACTGGAAAGGAAAAAAAATAGAAGCAAAGTACTGGATTTCGCGAAAAGATGTGGTTTTTCCTATCTTTTTTCATCCGCTTTGGCAGCTTTTCCCTTTTAAAATCTTAATACGGTTCCCCAAA
>NC_051403.1:14163062-14173062 GCF_015228065.2 Penaeus monodon | reverse complement strand
TATAAAATATATATATATTATATATATATTTATATTAAAACACCCCCAACACACCCCACACAACACAAAATACACATTATACATACCTCATTGAATGTATACTTATTCCTAGATATATAAAATATCACACACACACACACACAATATATATTTATATTTATTATTATATATATATATATTTATATAGACATTTATAGATTTATTTATATATATATATATATAATATTTATATATATATATTTTATATAAATTCTTTCTCACACACACACACACACACACACATTTATATATCATTATACAAATATATAAAATATATATTATATAAAAATAATTATATATATATATATATATTATATATATATATAATATATATATTATATTATTTAACTGCCGCGGTGGTTCACTGGTTAGATCACTGGTCCTGAGTTGAATTCCGCGCCGTGTCAGTTGTAAAAAATGCCTGCACTCCGAATAATGGCTCGATCCCGATCTACATGGCAAGAAAAGGAATATCGCCCTAAGAAGTCAAAACACAGTTGTCGTAGGGGATGTCGCCGCCGTGGCATAGGTGTCAAACGCCGAACCACGGTTGATTAGGAATGGCATCCAATCAGACAAGGGTGAGACTGCCAAATGACCTCTCAATAGGGAATTGAGAGAGGCGCAAGTCGTGCAGTGGAATAACTGGCTGTTGAAAAAAATATTTTATATATTTATATATTTTTATATTTATACTAAATAGCAACATATATATGAAAAGTATGTTGCCTTGTGGTATATATACATACATATACACAAATATATTATATATAGATAGTCACCATCAATTGATGTCGACTTTGGCATTATTGACTCTGTCCTGCTTGGGCGAAAGAATGTTGCAATGGTCGCTTGCGCTATGCTTTTCTGCCAATTGAGCATTTTAGTTTACAATTCGTAACTTCCACTCTCCATGTTGTATCGACGCTGTGTAGTGTCGCTGGAGTGTCCATGCAGCAGGCTTCTTCTCTCTATGCAGCTGATGGATCCAAAGGAACAGCAAAGACTGATATAGTTTGGCACCAGCGACGTCCAGGAGTTGACAGAATGAGGTCGCCAGCGACATTGAACCACCTTCGGGACTCCTCAGGGGTTGACTCCTGAAAACTTTTCATCTCATAGATGCCACAGGGCATTAGATTGTTTTGTATAGGGTTAACTCCCATAGCCATTGACTATACACAGACTGAAGTACAAGGCAGCTGTTATTTTGTATAGGGTGAATTCCCATAGCCTTTGATCATACACGGCCTGAACTACAAGGCAGTTATCGGGCACCACTGTCGTTTCTATGTTAGACTCACCCAGTATATGCAAAATAACTGCTGCCTTGTAGCTCAGTCCCTGTATGGTCAAAGGCTATGAGAGTTCACCCTATACAAAACTTTCCTTTGCCTTGTGGCATTTATGAGATGACAAGACTTCAACCCTGAGGAAGATTCCGGAGCTGGAGTCTTGAAGGCAGTTCATTGTCGTTTGCGCCCGCCGTGGTCCCCAACATATGGGTTTTTGTCTTTCCCTTTTGGATCCACAGTCCCTTGGAAAGAGTGAACCTGCTGCATGGGCGACAGCTTGCTCCTCACATTCTTTCGCCCAGGCAGTGACAGAGTCAATAATGCCAAAGTCGACATCGACTGATGATGGTCATATCATTATATATATACATATTATATAAAATATATTATAATATATATAATTTTATATAATATATAAAATATATATATATATATATATATATTATATAATTTTCCCATTAATGTATTATATATATTACATTCATTGAAATGTATTATATAATTATACATATAAAAAATATATTTAAATATATATATTATACATATATATATATTTTAAAATTATATATATATTTTAATATATTTTTTTAATATATAATATATAATTTATATAACATAACACACACCACACACGCAGCCGGGACGAACCCACAAAAACCACACACAACACACACACACACACCACACACACACACACACCCACACACAACACACACACACACACACCCCACACACACACACACACCCACACACACCCCAACACACATAAACAACACACAACAACCACACACCACACACCACTCACTCACACACACCCACACAACACACACACACACCCACACTAAATATATATATTATAATTTTTATAATATAAAAATATAATTTATAAAATTATGTGTGTGTGTTTTTTTTGTGTTTGGGTGTGGTGTGTGTGTGTGTGTGTGTGTGTGGTGTGTGTGTGTGTGTGTTAGTGTGTGTGTGTGTGTGTGTATTAATATATATAAATATATATATAATATTTATATATATATATATATTATATTTAATATATAAATTATATATATATAATATTATATATAATATATATATATTACAAAAATATTATTATTAATATAATATGATAAAATATAATATAATTACACGACATACACACCACACCACACACCCCCCACACACCAATTATACATAATATATATTATAAAACCTATATAGTTTATATACATATATAACACTGTATTATAATATTAATACATATACATTAACACACCCCCCACACACACACCACAACACACACAAACTAACCCCACACACACACACACACACAACACACATCATATATTTTTTAAGGCATGTATGTTGTATTATGTTGTATGTATGTAGTATGTATGTAGGTATCTCTGTATATATATATATATATTATATATATTATTATATATATATATATATATATATATATTATATATATATATATAATATAATATATATTAATATATATAATTATAATATATAATTATATATAATAATAAAACACATGTCGTGTGTGGTGTGTGTGTGTGTGTGTGGTGGTGTGTTGTGTGTGTGTGTGTTTTTGTGTGTTTTTTGTGTGGGTGTGGTGTGTGTGTGTGTGTGTGTGTGTGTGTGTGTGTGTGTGTGTGTGTAGTGTTGTGTGTGTGTGTTTGTGTGCAACTTCTGTCTTTTTTATATATGTATCATTATTCATCTTCTACATATCTTTTATGCTTTCTCTTTTTTTTCCACCCATAATCTATTTTTTATTTATCTATCTACATATATAATATATATATATATATTATATATATATTAATTAATATATTAAATATAATATATATATATATATATATATATATATATATAAATATATATTTTATAAATATATATATATATATAATATATATAAAATTATATATATATATAAATATTGTGTGTGTGGGTTGTGTGTGTGTTGGTGGTGTGTGGGGGTGTGTGTGGGGTGTGTGTGTGGTGTGGTTTGTGGTGTGTGTGTGTGTTTGTTTTTGGGGGTGGTTTTTGGGTGTGTGTGTGTGTGTGGGTTGGTTTGTGTGTGTGTGTGTGTGTGAGTTCATGTGTGTGTATGTGTATGTGTGTGCTTTTTGCCTGCGTGTGGTTGTTTTGTGTGTGCTTGTGTCTGTGCGTGTACGTCTATGGATAGATAGATAAATATCTATATATCTATACTTATTTTTGTGTTTTATATATATCTTTTTTTTTTTTCTTAGTGCTGTGTGTTTTTGGCGTGTGTGGGGGTGGTGTGTGTTTATTGTGTCTGGTGTGTTTGTGGTGCGTGTATGTATATAACCATATGCCCCTGCGCTGTGGTTTTGGGTACCATTTTTCTTTTTTCATATACGTAAAAAAACCACCCATATACAAAGAGAAAGAAAAATCACTAACAGGGTAAAACCAAACAAACAGTTACTCAGGCAAAAATCAAGAAGGGCAGACATGGAAACATACTAACAATAGAAGAGGGTGAATGAGGGGATGCTAATACTAAAGGGAAAGAGAGTGAAGGAGAAAGATAAATTAATTAATAACCGAACGAGGGAGGGACAGAGAAAGATATAAACAAAAGGGATAACGAGGTAGGCCTGTGTATAGATAGATACTGAGATAGGCCTACACACCCGCATCACCCATTCCCTATGCTGTGATTAACGCTTTCTGGACCTCAAACTCGTATTAGAAAGCTCTACGCGTAGGCTCGATAACTCTATATCTTCATCCCGTAATTAATCGAATCGTTTTCCTTTTCAAGTATCGCGAAGTATGTGATCTCGTGTAATGCCAGCGTTCGTCTAAGATATCGCTTTAAGAACGCTGAATATTCATTTCCCTCTTAAGCGTATAATTGAGAAAATATGCAACAGAAATGCGAAAGAAACTGCGGAAAAAGATGAAGGAAAAAAAAATTAGGAAAGAGAAAACGAGAGAAAAAAAAAAGATAATGTAAATGCAAATCTACATTTCTACACGGTCGAGAGAGGGATTCTTTTGCAACAAAAATAAGATTTGAGAAGGTTAGAAAAAAAAGATAAAGATGAAGAAAAATTTAATATCAAACTCTTTTCGCCAAGATGCTAAGCTTGAGTGCTGAGTGAGACCTCAGACCCGTTCATCCTCTCTTAGGCGATCCGATCAATTTGTAAACTTTTCCGCTGTGGACTTGGCAAAGTTGAGCTAGTGCTTGTGAAGGGTTCGACCGCCCTTTTAGGAAACTTTCCCTATACACCACAGCACGACACCCATTCTCTTACTACACACCAGCAAAAAAACCACACACATACACACACACTACACACACACACATACACATACACATACACTTACACTTACACATATACACATACACACACACACACATACACATACATACACCACCACACACACCACACCCAACACACACACAACACACACACACACACCCACACACCCACACAACAACACAACCCCCACAATATAATATATATAATAATATAAAATATATATATTATTATATTTTTCACCCCACATACACCCAAACAAAAACACACACCAACACACCCCAACACACACACACTCCACACAACACACAACACAAAACACAAAACACACACACACCACAACCACAAAACAAAAAACCACACACCACACACACACACAAACACTCACTCACACAAAATCACACACACACACACACACGTACACACAAAATCACACACACATAACCCTCCTTCTATTCCAGCTGGGAACAAAAGAAAGAGACAGAAAATGACCTAAAGTCGTAAAAGTCCTCTGAAGATGGTCTCCTGAACGCCCTCAAGAGACCCATTTTATATATATAAAAAAGTACAGTGCGTGTAGTGTTAATGGGTGAGAGAGCTAGACTATCGAGCGTCCCGAGAGATCCCTGAGACCGCGGCCGAATAACGAAGCCATGGACCCTGGGAAGATCCTACAAATCATCACTAATAGTACGCTTCTGGGTGAGTCCTATGATCTGTCTTGCCTTCGTGAGTTGTTTTCTCTGTAGGAAGTCGTGCAGAGCGTCTTTCCATAGCCTCGTGTCTGTGCATAGTTCATGTGTGTTGTTATTGCGTGAAGAGGTTCGTTTTGTGTGTGTTCTGTATTTCTGGATGACTGCTTGCCATAGTGTGGGTGAGTCTATTGTAGTGTGTGTGTGTGTGTGTGTGTGTGTGTGTGTGTGTGTGTGTGTGTGTGTGTGTGTGAGTAGGTTTATGTGTTTGAGTGCAAACTATGTCCCTATACCTGTGCTCTTCACTGTGGATGATACAAAGCCTGTATTAAAAAAATACCTAAGGGGGTTCATATTAAAGGCATGACTAAATGCATTTTCCGCTGCCGAGCACACGCAAGTGAATAAACGTCGACGAGACAGAATATCCCTGGCGTCGCAACACCCAGACAAAGGGTGATTTAGCATCTAAATAAGTGTACTGCACTGCTCCCTCGCCAAATATTTGCCGACATCCTCGGGACGCGATAATGACACTGTGGGTCCTTCATTTATACGTCACCGAAACCGTTGTAACTTTTGCGAAAATTACGACCCGGGTGAGAAACGGCGACGGTTATGTGCTGCATCTGTTCCGGAAATGAAGTGACTTAAAAGCACCGGCCAATGACAGCGTGACTAAACATGACAGTTATTTTCAACATCCATATAAGAACATGTCCGCTCTTCCTTACTAAATACTTCCTCCTCTCCTCCTCCTCTTCCCTCCCATGCGCCGTTCGCCAGCCGGGCACAAAGAGGGTCAAGATAGATGCCGCGTCGCCGACCAGTCACCTCTCCCTCTCCTCTTCCTCTCCTTGGCTCTTTTATCCCCTCGCCCTTTTCCATCCTTCGCTCTCCCCGTTTTTTTACTGTAGTTTTTATCATCATACATATTTATTTTATAATACTATACACATGCATGCATGTATAATACATGCCATCATTTATATATATATATATATATATAATATTATATATATATATATTTATATATAATATATATATAAAATTTTATATATATATTAATATATATATATATATATATGTACACACCCCACACACACACCACAACAACACGCACACAACACACACACACACACACACCCCACACACACACACCACACACACACACACACACACACACAACATATGTACATATACATACATACATGCGTACACACATACACACGAACATAACTACATACGAAATCCCTCCCTCCCCCCCCCCCTTCCTCTTTCCCTCCCTTTTTCCTCCCCTCTCTCCATCCATCCATACATACATACATATGAACGAATGAAAGTTCCTTTGTTATTGTAATTTCTCCTTGTTAATTTACATATTCTTGCTTCAGTTAACTGTTATTTCCATTTTATCTCTTCATTTTTCTTCGTATTTTCACCTCACTCGACTTCCCCTTCCACGTACTTTTTCAAGGATTTTTTAACATCCTTCTTTCGTTTACAAATAGGATTTAATCATGGATAGTTTAAATAGACCAGGTCGCGGCTTGCGGTTATCGCCCGCCCTGAGCTGTGACTGACACCTCGCTGACAGCACACCAGTCAAATGGTTCGTTTCGAGACAGCTACTGGCTTTATGCGAGATCATGTGTCCGTGTTGCTTGACTGCATGTGTCATTGTGCTGGCATTTGTGTGTGCATGGGAGAGGGGTATGTGTGTGTGGGGGTATGTGTGAGTGAAGTTTGTGTGTGTGTGTGGTGGATGCATGTGAGGGGGTGTATATATGTGTGTGTGTGCGGAGTGTGTAGTATATACTTGAATACTTGAGACGAAGACATCAGAACAGCTGCCCGTGGAATGCAATTATCTTGTGATAATATCTTGCAATGGGTGGAACGCCGGGAGATTAATACGCGGAGGACCATAATGATAAAGTGTTGCACGGCAGGTTATCCAATATATCTAATTCAGAGAAATCGAAATATTTAGAGTGAAAGAGATTTTACCCACGCTATCGAAACATTAAAATGTGAAAGAGCTGACCCCCGCTACCTTTCGTTCTTTTCACACACACACACACACCCCACACCACACACCCCACAACACCACCAAAACCACACACCACACACACCCCCCACCAACACACACACACACACCACACACACACAACACACAACAACACCAAACCCCAACACACACCCCACACCACCAAAACACACACATACACATACACACATATATAGATAGCTAGATAGATAGGCAGAGATAGAAGAATAGATAGATATATAAACAGGTATATAGTAAAAAAGGGATAGAGAAGGGTGGATGAATATATAGATAGGTAGACAGCCAGACAGATAGGTATATAGATTAATATATAGCTATATATAGATAGACAGATAGTTCGATGTAAATTGATATAGGCAAATAGGCCGATAGATATATAAATAGATACAGGCCTAGGAGAAGAAAAAAAAACTGGGCATGCTGAGTGAATTGAAGGAAGAGAGGAATAGGGAATAGAGGGTCATGGAGAAAATGGACGCCAGAGTGAAAAAACAGATAGACAAATAACGATGAACCCCAAGTTTTCCAACTGCGTATTGCTAGAGATTTGAAAACTGCAATAATAAAATCTAAGAGAAATACCATGAAGACAAAACGCCGTTGAATATCACGCTTTTCGCAGTAAGCAGCACACGACATAAATCTAGGCAAGGGATGAATTCACTTGGCACAGAATGGCAGGCTTATCAAGTCAAAAGTGAAAAAAGAATCTCTTTATATATTCTGCCTTGCCCCCCTACCCCCCCAAAAAAAAAAAAAATCACTCACAGTTTTGACTTACTTTCTCGACTTGATTCCTCCCCCCCGGTGTCATAAAAAACATGTTCATTCGATACAGCGCTTTGTTTCAGCAGTCTTAAACGCATTTCGATAAGTGGATGAAGACACAGTAAACTTGGCTCGCTTGTGGTAATAACTTGCCGCAGAGAACGTTCGTCTTGACAACTTGCCACGGAGAGGGGGGGGGGGTGGGGGTTTTTAAAATTTTTTAGGCCGTAAAGACCTTTAAATTTAAAAAATGTTTGGAATGGATATTGCTGTTGCTCGGTTTAAAACTACGCTACGTTTTACCTTAATCGGATGAGAGTTTTTTCTTATCAGTACTGTAACTGCTGTGTATGTGACTGCTGGCTGGCCACTAACGTTGGTTAAGGATAATGGGAACATTTGGGATAATGGAAGCTAAGAGTAACGATAAGTTATGAATACGAATGAATAAAAGGAAACTAAAGATGTAACAATGCTAAACCTGGAAACAAAGGGGAATGTAGACAAAAGTATTAGGAACACTCGATGTTTCTTCGATTCCATACGTTTGCTTATAAAATGATGGACGAAATTTCCCCAAAAGTCATAGAGGATCGTATAAAAGAAAAAATATATATATATATTTCTTAAAACTTGCCGAGCAATACGCATCAGTTGCTCTGAATCTTCCCTATACATAACTGTCAGTCGAGAGCAGTGCTACGTATATCCATTTTTTATCATTATATTCTAGAGTCGAAGTGAATTCCATAAATATTGTAACCATCGAGGAAAAAGTTTGCGTTGCGATCATACCATTGGTATATGGCCAGAATTTTTTTTTTCTCGAGAGCTGCAACAATACTTTTTTTATTGAAATAAAATGAAAGGCTGGTAATACATGTCAAGAATTGGAGTAATGGTGAAGCTATGTATATAATAAATATTACAATAATACTGAAAGATTAAAGGACCAACATTTCTTCACATAATTTATTAATCTATTACCGGCCAGGTGACTGAAAATATAACACCGCATAATAATATACGATATTAGCCTCACACTATAGTGACATACTCAAAATATATTCCTCCATTCGCAATATAACATCATATATATAAATAACATTAGCTCCACAAATTCTGTATTCTAAATACCTCCACGTCACCGATTCGTAATCATATTCAGCATCAAAGGCAACACTAAATAGAAAATGATAAGATAATACTAATACTATTGCTAGTACAGTACATAAAGTACTCGTACCAAGTAAAAAGCACACAAGAGTTCGAGTATGTTTAAGCACTGAGTTCATTCGCTTGAATCAAGCGCAAGCAATTTCAGTTTTTATTCTTTCTTTATTTATTTTTTTATTTTTTTTTATTTAGTCTTTTAAAGGATTTCAGTATCGATGTCCACTGGAGGGCAATCAGTGGAAATGAAATGAATCTACAAATAAAAATAACATGAACGGGGAAAATCTGTGTAACGAGGAATTACGTAAAAAAGAAAAATTTTGAGAACGAAAATAAAAGGGTGATGATAATAGAAATGAGAAATGGATTATGATGATGATGAAGAAAGAGAGAGAGAGAGAGAGAGAGAAGGGAGGAAAAGGGGAGGAGGGGAGAGGGGAGAAGAAGGGAGAGAGAGAGAGAGAGAGAGAGAGAGAGAGAGAGCAGAGAGTGGGAAAAAAAAAAAGAAAAGAAAAGAAAAAAAAAAGAAAAGAAGAATTTCTGAGAACTCCCAGCACTGAGTGAGGGTTAAGTGATGGAAACGCAATAAGCTGAAGATAAGATATTCAACATTGTAGCAATCTTCACCCCTTCCATTAGTAATATTATGCACACACCGTC
>NC_051403.1:14123062-14125562 GCF_015228065.2 Penaeus monodon | reverse complement strand
TTTGGTTTAAGTAGAGTATAACGGTTTGTGAAAACATTGCTGAAACAGTTCCAGTAAAGGTACTTGTCTGTTTAAAGACAGTTTTCTGTATCTTGTTTATGTATTACCAGTGGTTCGGTTGTTCTGTGTTAATGCTGATATCAGTGATCTTTGTTATGATTTTTTTGGGGGAGAGATACATTTTTTTTTTAATTCTGAGTTTCGCTATTTCACATCTTTATAGCTGGATCATCAAAACTCCAGAGGTATATTGAACAGTAACCTTTGTAGAGGTTATTAATGTAGTATCACCTGGAATTTTGATCCTATCCTCTTAAGAAATTCCATGTGGACAACCCATTTTTATATCTGATAACCGAAGTGATCTGCTATTCATTTATTTGTCATGAATGTAGCTCCAGTGTAATACAAAATTAAACCAGCACATATGTCAAGAATTCCACAGGATTTATGCGTTGGCTCTGTATTTCCAACAAATTCAAGAAAATCATAGTTGTAGTAATCTCACTCGATCTCCAGTATCAGCTTTGGACACTGTAAATCGAGTCATCATTTCCTACGCGAGTCAGTGTACTACCTTAGGGCAGAGATCCAGATATAAAACTGACATTTCTGCGTTACTTATTCATAAAAGGAAAACATTTTGATTTATTCCGCTTAATCGTGTTTCGTCGGAAAGAGTTTAAAAAAAGATATTAACTTTTTCTCGCTAAATGATGGTCTTTGCTTTTCGTCAAATCTTGTTGTCATTCATCATCCTGTATCATCAATTCAAACAGAACAATTAAAATCCAGTTCGTGACGCCACACAGTGACAAACTCTCCTGTCCGCATTCCATTACGCCGATTGTCCGTAGTGTGCAGGCCTTTCATTGTAAGGAATCGCCCGCCATTCGTCCTACCGCGTGGCCTCGTCGCATCCCACTCACGACCACTCATCTTGCTGACGTCTCTCTCGCTACTATGCATCGCTTCGACGTCCCTCGGGGTACTATGCGTTGTTCACGATGTCACTGAGAAACTCATTCACTTTGGGCGATGTCTTGGCACGTTTTATCACCCAGTGCACGTGGGTGAGGGCTTCACTCGCCGTTTGTTATGGATGATCCCCATGATTAATACGTGTGTGGCGGTCGTTACCGATTCTCCAATTATTTAACGGATCTGGAAAGTCCCATTTGTCATGGGGTTAGGGTGAGAGAGTGAGAGGCGGGGTAAGAGTAAGGCAAATAGATATAAATAGATAGGTAGATAGATAGACAGATGGACAGATATACAGATAGATAGATAGACAAACAGATAAAGAAACAGATACTCAGATAGTGCGATTAAAGCAGAGAAAGAGAGAAAGAGAAAGACAAAGAAAGAGAGAGAGAGAGAGAGAGAGAGAGAGAGAAAAAAAAAAAAAAAAAAAAAAAAAAAAAAAAAAAATATATATATATAATATATATATATATATATATATGTGTATATATATATATATATATATATATATATATATATATATATATATATATATATTATATATATACACTCACCTGACACTTGCTGTACATCAAAATCGTAGAAAAAAAAATCCTTTTAAACAATTTAAGTATTCCCCCATTCTCCATTTGAACTTCCTTAAGAAAATGTCGGGAATCCTTGACAGAGACCCAACGCTAAGAAACCCAGTTCCCTACACTACGGAATAAGTTTAAATCCTTAACACAACAAGTATCTGCTTCCCCTTCCTTTTATAAGCTCTATTAGCCTTTACCCTGTTTATTCTCGCTTTTATGTAACGTTAATACTCTTAGGCATCTCAGGAAAGCATGAAATCCGTTTTAATTACAGATCTAAACTAACAACATACGGGGTATTACTGTACATTAAAGATATATATATTTATATGTGTGTGTGTGTGTGTGTGTGTGTGAGAGAGAGAGAGAGAGAGAGAGAGAGAGAGAGAGAGAGAGAGAGAGAGAGAGAGAGAGAGAGAGAGAGAGAGAGAGAGAGAGAGAGAGAGAGAGAGAGAGAGAGAGAGAGTGAGAGAGAGAGAGAGAGAGAGAGAGAGAGAGAGAGAGAGAAGAGAGAGAGAGAGAGAGAGAGAGAGAGAGAGAGAGAGAAGGAAAGGGAAAAAAGAACTGAAGTGTAAAGTCCTCTCTCGCGTAACGACAGCCATCCCTATAAAAATCTGTCACTGATAAAATGCCATCATCCATTTTATTTCACATGACCGTTATCTTGTTATGATTCCTTGTTGTCTAGGTACGACCTTTTTTTATCCCTAACCCATTTAATGAATCTCAATTTTAGTTTTGATACGTATAACTGTATCCAAACGACTATCCTCCTTTCATCATTTCCTTTACTCCTCATCTCATTCCTTTTTCCTTATTCCTGGCTTTCCAGATTTACCCACCCCTTTATCTCTTTACCTTATCTCCTTCTCTTCCTTCGTTTCTGAAAATATCTCTCATCCTGTGTGTTTTTCCCTTTCCTTACTCCTCCCTTCCAA
>NC_051403.1:14110562-14118062 GCF_015228065.2 Penaeus monodon | reverse complement strand
TAAAGGAGAAAACAAAAGAATGTGGCATTCGTTGATTTAGAAAAAAAAGGCATTCGATTCCATGCAGATAGACGCAATATCAGACAATTTGTTAAAAAAGGGTAAATGAGGTCTGTTGTAGAAAAAAAATGGAAGATATATACGAAGATGAAAGACCATCCATCAAACTCCATACAGAAACCGATAAATTATATTCCCAAGAGGTGTTAGACAGGGCACTGCTATTTCACCAAAATCATTTACAGCTTACCTTGCAGAAATATTTCAGAGGCAGCATAAGAGGGGGAAGGCGATAAGACTGTGGGATCCACATTCGAATAATTTCAGGTTCACAGACAATATTGTTTGGTTCAGCGAGTCTGCGAATGAACATCACTTGGCAAATGATATGAATAGGGTCTATCTAAAGCTTGGACTCAGGATAAAATAAAGTACACACAGCATGAAGCGAATATAGAGTATCTAGGATAATTTATCCAGCTTAATACAGCCTATGCAATTGAAAACAGCTACGAACCTGGGTTATGCAGGATTGTCCCCATCAGAGAAAGTAACATATTTCGATGTAACCTTTCGACATGGCATATCGGTAAGAGACATGGACTGCGACCAAACCACTAGGAAATAAAATAGTAAGTGCTCATGGAGGAATAAAAAAGACTGACACCTATTAACTGAAAATGGACAGCGCCTCTTTACATGCACTCCCAACGTTGACCAGTTAAGGGCAGTAGAAAGAAAATTGGCAATGGGATGGTCATGCGTGTAGGTGACACAGCGACTGGTGAACAAAAAAGGTAACACATTATTTAGGAACACACACACACACACACATTGTGTGTGTGTGTGTGTGTGTGTGTGTGTGTGTGTGTGTGTGTGTGTGTGTGTGTGTGTGTGTGTGTGTGTGTGTGTGTGTGACAGGGCGGCAGGTGGGCAAAGAAGGTAACATATTATTTAGGAACACACACACACACACACACACACACACACACACAGTGTGTGTGTGTGTGTGTGTGTGTGTGTGTTTGAATAGGTACTTCTCGTGTGATTCGTATTGTTTCTACCATGAACAAAGTTGTTGAACATAGCTACAATGTGCAGTGAACATGGTTAGTGGCGAAGTTGGAAAATGTAAGACGGAGGTTCTGAATCCTTTCCTGGCGACAGTTCTGATGCCGAGGACCACGTGATGTTAAAAAGGATAATGATAAAAAAAAAAGTTAGATGTACAAAATAGCTTTAAATCACGTTTTTTTTATATAAAGCTTTACTGAAACTCTGGAGCAGGATTTTCGTTGTAAATAAATAGCGAGGGCTTTATGGATATTGTTAAGGAAATACTGGAGTTATGCTTCTGCTCTGAAGGTCACATGGCCAAAAAAAAAAGTGTGTTCAGGATCGTGTCCAAAAAGTTTGGGAATCAGTGATATAAGAGAAAATATCTGCGAAAACTGGTTATAGCGGCATGTTATGTTGGATGTTGTACTAGAAATCCCCTTTTATTTTTTTTTGTGTGTGTGTTGTGGGGTTTTTGTTGTGATTGGGTGTGTGTTTGGATTGTGTTGGTATGGGTGTTGCTTCTTTTTTTCTGAGTCCATCCATTCCAATCTCGTTTCGTCGTGTCCATTTGTCGCTATTATAGATCCCCTCTCCCCACTCTTTCATCGCCATTCTTGTTGGATCTTCTCAATATGCGCTCCCTCTGTTATTTGTCTGTGCTTCTCTCTCTGTCTTCGTTCGTTCGTTTTCTTCGTTTTCTCATTTCGGGATTGCTCGTGGGGGTATGCCGGGAGATGCTGTGATTGGAACAATCCTTTACTTTAACTCTTCTGATTTCTGATCTTACGCTTTCTCTTGCTCTTGTCATACTTCTATATTAAGAATGGTATGATTCTTCGCACATACGTGTGCTACTCGTTAAATTAGGTCCCAATTTGCACTTTGCAAAGACACGAACAGTTTACACACCTTTTTGAACACATGGACTACAGTGAATATTTCAAAAGCAGATTCCACTTGGTTGTTAGAATTGCTAAATCTACGTTAATGATGTAGACAGATAATAAAATTCCATCAACATCAATTCCATCAAATTGATACCTGGCAACGTGGCAGTTAATCCAGCTCTATCAGAGGGAAATCTAATGGATAAAAATTGGCACTGTAATCAAACACCACAGAAACAACACATAACTGAATATCAAAGAGCAATAGGTTGTGTGTCAACATAAATACTATAATCTTACGTACTGATAGCGCAGTGAGTATGTAAGTACTTGAAAGCGTAGTTCATACATAAACTTCGAAAGCGTAGTGAACATACAAGTATTAAAAGCAAAGTGACTGAATAAGTATTGAAACATCTCAAAGAAAGACAAGGGGAATCGTATCAGATGCCTTAAAAACTATCTAAGCTTTCAAACAAGGAATCGAACGGCCCACCGCACCCACGACATTCAGCCCCTGCTTTCTGGCGGGTCGTACATACGAAGTCTAAGGCCTACAGAATGCTAATCCACGAATGTTCCTCCTCTCCCCCCACCCCTCCAAAATAATAATAATAATAATAATAATAATAATATATAATAATAATAATAATAATAATAATGATAATAATAATAATAATAATAATAATAATAATAATAATAATAATAATAATAATAATAATAATAATAATAATAATAATAATAATAATAATAATAATATTAATAATAATAATGATAAAATAATAATAATGGTAATAAGTAAAAGACATATATGATTATCATATATATCTTTCCCCCTCTCCCCGCCCCCCCCCAAAAAAAAAATAATAAATAAATAAATAAATAAATACACAAACGATGATAAGTAAACAGCATAAAGGATTATCATATGATATCCCCCCCCCAAAAAAAAAAAAAATAATAATAATAATAAAAATAATAAATAATAATAAATAAATAAATAATAATGAAATAAGAATAATAAGTATTTAACAGGATTATCATACGGCATATCAATTACATAACCCGGTGTAATGTGTATCACTTAATGAAAATTCATGATTTACACATCAGTGGTGCACGTTAATCCCCAGAGTTTAAGAAAATATCCAAAACGTAATCCTATTATTCTAAAGAAGTAGATTAAACAAGCCGTTTTAGAAAATGAAATAGAAATAGAAAATAAAATAGAAATAGAAATAGAAATAAAACGAAACAACAATTACTCCCTGCAACTAGAATATGCACACAATCTTTCCCACACGATATAGATCACCTGGTGCTCAGTTATTCAGTCACAATATTAAGTCGAGACCAGGAAGCAATAAACCGCTGTAACGGAACACTTTTATAGCTGGAATGTAGTCGTGCAGTTGCAAGCGTTATGGCCATGGGAGAGGACGACAACATACGTAGTACTTGCACACATTCACATATTGTATGTATATGTGAGTGTGTGTAATACGTACGTGGCCGTTCTGCTCTATGGTTATTGCACTTCCCATTGCATATACTGTGCACACACACACACACACACACACACACACACACACACACACACACACACACACACACACACACACACACACACACACACACGCACACATACACACACACACATACATACACATACATACACAGACACACACACACACACACACACACACACACACACACACACACACACACACACACACACACACACACACACACACACACACACACACATATATATATATATATATATATATATATATATATATATATATATATATATATATATATATATATCATATATATATTATATATAATATTATATATATATTATATATTATATATATTATATATATATATTATATATATGCATATATGTATATTATATATATATATATATATATATATATGTGTGTGTGTGTGTGTGTGTGTGTGTGTGTGTGTGTGTGTGTTTGTGTGTGTATGTGTGTTTGTTGGTGTGTGAATACACGCACAATATAGGCGTGCGCCTATACGTATGATGAAAATTTATTAATTCCCTTCGCAGAATGCACTTACCGCGCTTCCTCTCTCTCCCACGTACGGGAAAAAAGGAATAAAAGGAAAACAGTAAAGCCTAAACAAAATATTACAGCCACCCAACAGCTTCTCATTCTGCCCCCTCCCCCCGCCCCCCCCGCCCCCGCCCCTTATTGAGATTCCCGCAATGCTCCTCCTCGAAAACAATTCCGCCTTCCCGTCAGAGGAGAAAGTCGCGAGGGGGGGAAGGCGCGGAGCTCGGAAGCTGCGTCGGGCGAAGGGGATATGGACGGTATTGCTTGGGAGTCGTTACCCGCACCCCATCGGCGCTCCGGGAGAAGGCTAATGCTCCCCGCGAATGCTCCGTTTCTCATCCGCGCGCGGGTTGTGACGGCTCGGAGCGTTGAGCGATGGGATGGTTATTGAAGAAACTACCTCGGGCCGCGTTCCTCCCCGCCTCGCTCCCCTCCCCGTCGCCCGCCCGAGGCCATTCTTCCTAATCTGGCAGCGTCCGGGATTTTACCTAACCGAACTTTGTCTATATGTGTCGGCAGGTGAGACTAATTTATGCCGTGGAGGGGAGGGGAGGGAAGGGAAGGGGAATAGGGTGAGTGGTGGGGAGAGAAGGGGAAAGGGAGGGGAGGGGAGGAGGGTGAGAGGTGGGGAGGGGAGAAGGGTGAGTGGTGGGAAGGGAAGGGGAGGGGTGAGAAGGGGAGTGAGCGGTAGGGAGGGAAGGGGAGGGGAGTAACGAAGGAGGGAGGATGGGGAGAGAGGGAGAGGGGATGAGAAGGGAGAGGGAGGGGAATGACGAAGTAGGGGGACAGGGGAGACAGGGAGGGGAATGCCGAAAGAGGGAAGGAACAGCGGGGAGAAAAGAGTGTCCCTTTTAGAGTACAGCGAGTGCATTCGCGTGAATGGCCGACAAGGGAAAGGAGAATTAGAGGGGAGCTAGTCGAGGGGAAGAAGAAAAGAGAGAGAGAGAAAAAAAGTGAGGGGGGAGAGGAACGGCCCCGAAACTAAGAATTCCTTTCCCCCCACCTCACCCCCACCCCACTTCAAAATGCCTTCTAACACCCGCGTCCAACCCTCCAAAGACATGGCGAGAAACTTCGGAATTCTCACTGATCTCGAGACGCGTGGCGATCTCCGTACTCCTTCACACTCCATACGCTAAATTCGACGAGGTTTATTTGCCTGTGTAATTGCATCTCTCATTCCGCTTGGGTGACACGGCACTGGAGAGTCGTTTGCGTGAGTTGCCATTATGGCGTCTCTCTGTACGAGTGGGGGGATCTGAATGCATGGCAACTTGCGTTATAGAATACGTGCGTAAACACAACTTAAAAAAAGTTTTACTTTATTTTTTTTTCTTTGTATACTATGTGTTTGCCATAGTATACGATGATGAGGTTAGGTTATTATTATTATCATTATTATCATTATTGTTACTGTTATCATTATCATCATAATTCTTATTATCATTATCATTATTATTATTATTATCATTATTATTATTATTATTTTATTATTATTATTATTATTATTATTATTAGTAGTAGTATAGTAATATATAGTAGTATATATCATTATTGTTTTTTGTTGTTGTTGTTGTTGTTGTTGTTGTTGTTTTTGTTGTTGTTTTTATTGTTATTATCATCATCCTCATCATCATGATTACCATTATTATCATTATCATAATAATTATCATTATTATTGCTATTATCTTTATATTTATTTTTGTATGATTATCATCATTATAATATCACAATTATACTTTTAATCATCATCATCTTTATTACTGTTATCACTGTTATCATTTTCATGTGATTATCCTTATATTATGATAATAATTAATTTTGATAATGGAAAAGAATAAAAACAATGATAATCTTAACAGAATATTAACAATCTTATATATCTTATTAGATTAAGATGACTTAGCTCATATTGATAACGATAAAAAAATTATATTGATATTGATAAATATTGATGATGACAGCTATATGCAACAGCAATAGCAATAGCAATGAAAATGGTGGTCCGAGCAAAAATAATTATACTACTATTACTGCTAATGATTATAATGATAATTGGGAAAATAATGATGGTACTGAATATGATAATAATGCTAAAAAAATAATAAAAAAGCATGATATTAAAAATTATAATAATACTAAATACATTAAGAGAAACATTTATACTACTGATAATGATACAGATGATAGGTCTGTATCATTTGCAATTGATAGAAATGTTCTAAAATGATCAGGTTTTCCATATATCATTACATTTAGTTACTTACCGGTTCTGTGATTAATCATCCTAATTTGCATATCAGACTGAATATTGATTCGCCTCATGATTTGCATATTCACGGATTTGCTTAATCATGCATCTGTGCCTTTTCCATAATCCCTGCTCGTGACTTACTAGCATTATTAGTGATATCATTGTTAGTTCTATCATTATTATCTTCATTATCGATAACCTCATCATTACCATTATTATTTTTTCATCATTGCTGTCATTATTGTCATCATCATCATTAGCACCGTCATTGTTATTATTATCATTATCATTATTATTATTATTATTATTATTATTATTATTATTATTATTTTATTATATTATTATTATAATTATTATATTATTATTTATTATTATATTATTATTTATATTATTATTATTATTTTATTATTATTATTATTATTATTATTATTATATTATTAATTATTATTATATATTATTATTATATTATTTATATTATCATTATATTATTATTATATCATATTTATTCTATCTTTATTAATCATACTATCTTTTACTATCATTATTATCATTATCATTCATCATCATCATCATCATCATATCATCATCATCATCATTCATCATCATCATCATCATCATCATCATCATCATCATCATCATCATCATCATATCATCATATCACATCATCATCATATACAATATATCAATAATAATCAATCATATATCATCATCATCATAATAATACATAATAAAATATCATAATATATATAATATAATAATAATAATAATAATAATAATAATATAATAATAATTAAATAATAATAATGATAATAATAATGATAATAATAATAATAATAATAATGATAATAATAATAATAATAATAATAATAGTAATAATGATAATAATAATAATAATTACGGTAATATTGATAACAATGATAATAGTAATAATGATAATGATAATGATAATGATAATATAATAAATAATAATAATAATAATAATAAATAATAATAATAATAATAATAATAATAATAATAATAATAATAATAAGAAGAAGAAGAAGAAGAAGAAGAAGAAGAAGAATTATAAAAAATGACAATAGCAATAACGATAACGACAAAGGTAATAATAATCGTAATGATGATAGTAAATTGATAATAACGAAAATAGTAATAAAGATAATTAGTAATAATGACAATAGCAAGATAATGATACTAATGAAAATGATAATGC
>NC_051403.1:14095562-14100562 GCF_015228065.2 Penaeus monodon | reverse complement strand
AAAAAATTAATGGTCATGGAACTGATGTAAAAGATTTTTTTTTAATCACGAAAATATTGCAAAAAAAAAGTATTTTAATGAAGAGAAAAGTCCCGACATACTGTTTTAAAGGGAATTTCACACACACAAAAAAGAAGAAATGAAAAGGCGAGATATAAAAAAAAAAGAGGGCAATAGCCTGCAATTACTACTCATGGTAACGGCTTTGCAATTATGCAAGCCTTTCTCAAACTTTGCCTCTTTCGTGTTTGACCCAAAGAAAAAAGTATCGAGGTCCCCGCGGCCGTAAATATCTCAAGCAGCTTCCGGAGACATTCTAAGGAGTTGTGTCTCAGCAGTGGAAAAGGAAAAGGCTTGACAGCATTCTTAAGTTGCACTCTATTCCTCACGGAGAAGGTGATAACCCGCTGGGAAAGAAAGGGCGAGAGAGAATGAGATAATGAAAGAGAGAGAGAGGGGGGGCGAGGGGCACAGACACACACACACACACACACACCACACACACAGAGAGAGAGAGAGAGAGAGAGAGAGAGAGAGAGAGAGAGAGAGAGAGAGAGAGAATGAAAGAGAGAGGGGGGTCACACAGAGAGAGACAGAGAGAGAGAGAGAGAGAGAGAGAGAGAGATAATGAAGGAGAGAGGGGGGTCACACAGAGAGAGAGAGAGAGAGAGAGAGAGAGAGAGAGAGAGAGAGAGCGAGGGAGAGAGAGATGGGGGGAGAGGGGGCAGACATAGATAGAGGGAGTAGGAGGGAAGGAAAAGCGAGGAAGGAAAAGAAGGAGATAGAGATAGAAAGGAGAAGGCAAGGAGGGAGGGAGAGAGTGAAAATAGATAATATTAATGATAATGACAATGATAATTATAATAGCGAAATAATCATAACAGTTGTAATAAACAGGATGACTGATGATTATAATGATATTAATTATAATAACAATAAAATAAAAGTAATATTGATAAAAATGATGATAATAAAGATTGCAATTAATGCAATAATGATAATGATAATAGAAATGATAATATCAATAATGATAAGTAATAAGAATAAAAAGTGATATTAATAATGATGACGATGGAGATGATGATGATGATGGTGATGTGATGATGGTGATGGTGATGATGATAATGATAATGATGATGATAATAATGATGATGGTAATGATAATGATAATAATGGTAATGATAATGATAGTGATGACAAATAGAATAATAAGAATAACAATGATAATAATAATAATAATATTGATAATAATAACAATAGCAATGATAATAATAACAATGATGATAATGATATCAGTAATGATAATAATAATGATGATACTGATGATGATGATGATAATAATAATAATGATAATAATAATGATAATAATAATAATAATGATAATAGTAATAATAATGATAATAATAATAATAATAATAATAAAAATGATAATAATAATATAATAATAATAATAATAATAATAAATAATAAATAATAATAATAATAAAATAATAATAATAATATATAATAATGATAATATATAATAATAATAATAATAATAATAATAATGGTAATAACAATAATGATGACGATGGTAATGGTAATGATAACAATGATAATAATAATGATCATAGTAATAGAAACAGCAGTAATATTATTATTATTATTCATTATCATTATTATTATCGTTATTATTATTATTACCATTATCATTACTATTATCATTACTTATATTATTATTATTATTATTATCATCATTATTATTATCATTATTATTATTATTATTATCATTACTATTATTATTATCTATAGTAGCAATAACGACAATAATAGCAGCAGTAGTAGTAGTAGTAATAAAAATAATAACAATAATAAGGGTGATGGTAACAGTATTAATTTAAAAAATAATAATAATGATGTTACTTATGATAATAATAATAATTAACAATGTTAGTAATAATAATAATAATGATAACAATAATAATAATAATAAAAATAATGATAATGATAATTATAATAACAATTGTAATGATAATAAAATAACAATAAAAGATAGTAAAAATATAATAATGATAATAAATAACAGATAATAATGAAAGACACAGAACTGAAGCAATATATACAACCGTCCATATATATCATGGCTAACTTAAACTCCAGAGATTACCGGTAAATCCCGTTGAATCCTCCACCAAATCCTTAAATGTGCTGTGACTGTGCGACGTGTTTTTACAATGTTGATCAACATCCCCAAGATGATGTTCTTACGGAGTCTGGAGAACGCTCATTGCATACGGTTTTCTCAGTTTCCCATTCCGAGGGGCTTCCTCGGTGGTCAGCCAGGAAAATACAGGAAAATACTTTGTTTTTACCCTCAGTGTCATGTAATGAGTTTTGGGTGAAAGGCAGAGATGGCTGTCATATTTTTCCCCCAAAGTTTTTTTTTCTGTCTGGTTTTCTTAACTGCTGTGATCATAAATTCGTCTGTACTGCGAATAATGGAGGAAATGAGTTGGAAAATCAGATTATGAGAAGGTTTTGTGATTTTTTTTTTTTTTCTTTATTATTATTATTTTTTACACTTTCTTGAAATCCCTGCTGTTTATGCACAAGTTCTCCGAGAATCAGTATTGAAGATATTATCTATTGTCACGTACAAGCCGAGAACCTGATTAATAATGCACTTTCTTTGCTTTTGATAGGGAACGTAAGACCGTTGTTAAGACAAGGCGTTGCGGTGCTGCGGAAGTTTCCTGAACACGTCTTGTATTACGAAGCCCATCATAGTTTAGTGCCCAAGAAAAAAAAAAAATCTTTCTCATCTCTTCGAGCTTGGTTTTTCATGGGACCGCTTATTTACGCATCAACCCTCCCCCCTACCTTTTTATAAAAAGAGAATTTCACAATAGGAATGGTGAAAAAGAGGGGAAAAAAATATATAAACAAGCCTTGAATAATTTTCGAATTTTTCTTTTTATGTTCTGGGGTACGAGGTCTTGTTTTTCCAATGGCTTTGTGTCAAGCCAGCCTGCCATGGAAAATGAACAACAATCAATGTAGAGCACCGTTTTTACGAGCACAGGTCTCTCCGCCCAGTGCATTTTCCATCTTGTTTCTCATCCTTTGTGAAATTGGCGGAGTGAAAACCATTTACTTCCAGTCATAACGAAAGCAAAAAACAGCTTCGAACTACGCATAGGGAAGTATGAAATTACACTTTGTCTAGACGTCTTTACAGAAGTTATTCCCGTCGTAACTACAGTCTGTATGAACTCTCCCGCATTTCCTTAAGACGTGAGGCTCATTTCAAAAAGATTACATTCACCAGTTACGGATTTTCGAAAGTCCTCATCTTCGTTCACGGTTGTCGATATGTGTAATTTTATCTCTATCAGTTATGGTGATTGCATCATATTATCACCCTTATGGCCATTTATGTTTTTGGTTTCGTCATTAGTGAGATCATTATATATGTTCATATGATCACTATTATCATTATTAACAATTACAGTTATCAATGCTATCATTAGTAATATTACTGTTATAATAATAATTATTATTATCATATTGTTATTAATATTCTTATTATTATTATTACTATTACTATCATTACTATTAATTGTATCCAATTTCTGATCTTACTTTATTGGCTAAGAAAGCACAAGAACTTAACTTAATCGTGTATGAAATTGAAAAATTAATTCAAGCACCGGTTGAAGAGGGCGTTATCCTTGACGTGGACGGGCTGCGACTTAAAGCAGATTATGCGCAGCTACGCTTCATATCACTTGTCAAAGGAATAATTAATTTCCAAGACAAGTGTTACAATAAAGTCACCACGCTTACATAATAGAGGGCACCTCGATATTTCCACTACATGATTGCAGGCTACCAGGAGCAGCTCGAGGTCATTTAAAGGCGTTTGAAGAGGATTGGTAATGAGTATCAGCGTATTAATGCTGAGATGGACGTAAGCAACAAATGCGTCACTTCAATCTTGCAAACAAAGCAAGCACGTTTACTAGAGTAGTACAAAGTCAGTCTTGAGTTCTGGAACGACTGCTTTATTTAGCAGCGATCTGAATATTACTTAAAACAAAAGTTAATCCGTCAGATTGATGCTGAGATGGACTTCGTGAACAAGGACTTGGAAGTGGCGAGTTACTTCTTGAAAGAGGCTGAAAATATTAACAAAAGAATGCAAGATGTTAATCTCTTCCTCGAAGCAAAATGGGAAGCTGTACCAGAGACGGAGGTCTAGAGAAGCGAAGTAAAGCAGGTTTCTGACGGCAAACAGCAGGATGTGAGTGAGGACTAAATCCACTACGCAGATGGGGAAGCTTGGTTAGACGACTGGTACAGACAATATGGCTGCTGATCAAGTGTAGAGCATTTGCTTTGAGTTGTTTTTTTTTTTAGCTCTTGTATAGGTTTAGTCATACAAGCTTGCGTCTCTGAATGACTCTGCTGAGGATCTCGTTGGACACTCGGTCGGTGTACTCGTTTCTCGTTGTTCTGATGGCGTCAGGAATTGTATCTGATCATAAACAGTATTTATCAGAACCTGATCATAGCGAATATATATGAATGGGACAACGCTACAGAAAAAAAATGCACAGATATACCATAACGAATGTAGTTGATGTTGCACCACAGCTAAGATTCCCCCGTGCCGACTTTCAATTTCCCCAGAGGATGACTTTTATATATATATATATATATATATATATATATATATATATATATATATATATATATATTTATATATATATATATATATATATATATATATATATATATATATATTATATATATATATATATATATATATATATATATATATATATATATATATATATATATATATATATATATATATATATATATATATATGTATATATATAAGTCATGTGTGCGTGCTCACATACGCGCGCGGCAATGCGTGTGTGCATGGCTGCACCCACGCACTCGCATGCTGCGATTGGTGTGTGCACTGATTTACATAATTTTAGGTAAATCGA
>NC_051403.1:14070562-14073062 GCF_015228065.2 Penaeus monodon | reverse complement strand
GAGGACAGTGAGGAAATGAGGCAAGAACGGCCGAGCGACTGTGGCGAGGAGACGGCGTCCGCGAAGGGCGAGAGCGCCGGGGGGCCTGAGCACTTGGCCGAGTCGATAGAGCGGAGCGAAGGGCGAAGGGTAGACACAGAGAACGACAAGAGGAACGGGAAAAAGGAAGAGAAAATTACAAAAAGTGGGGGAAGTGCTGGAGCTGGGGGCGGCGGGGAGGCAGGGGGGTCGGAGCGGCGGCGAGGCCCTCCAGCTGTGCCGGTGAGAAAACTCTGTCGTTCGCCACATGCCGGGGGAAGATTTGTCGGCGGGGGAGCGGCGCGGGGGGGCGAGAGAGACAAAGATCAGTCCGCGAGAGAAAGAAATGGCGACGAGGAGGAACAACAAAGACTAATGGCGACGAAAGAAATTAAGAAGAGGAGGGAGAAGATGGGCAAGACAACCATCGAGAAAGTTAGTGGCGAAGTCGGCGGCTCTGAGGAGCAGGGGGGCGTAGGCAATGCATCCAGCAGCAGGTTCTCCCAGACAGCGCTTCCGAGAGGAGAGAATGAATCAATGGTGCAGAAGCATACCGTGAAAACCCGTGGGGCAGCGGGGGTGACGACAGCTGCGCCCGGACAAAGTTTGTAGATGTCAAACCAGAGGATATTGCAGAGGATGCCAGCAGCGGGAAAGAAGGCACTGCCATCTCGACGCTGAGTGGAAGAGAATTTCTAAGTAATCTTGGAGAGTTTCCGAAGACGGAGAGAGTGGATGCAGAAGACAGGTCATTTCTACTTTCCCAACACAATGCATTCATGCTCTCTGATGAACCATCCGCTGGGGCATCGCTAACGTCTGCGTCTCCGCACTCTGTCACCACAACCAAGGAGTCAGGGAGCGAGAACGTAGGATTCTTAAACATCAATATCCGGGAAAACTATCAGTCAAAACCTACGCTCTTGGCAAGCAGCGAATATCATAATGAAGTAAAACCCGCTTCAAGTGGAAATAAAAAACAAGGTAAAACAAAACTAAACCCGAAGAATATTTCTCAATTGTATTCACAGACGCTGTCGAACGCGGACCATCTTTTTCACCCCGGCCGATCGGCGCCAGGTGCGAGCGCCCCTCCCGGGAATATCTCGCCGGAAGAAAATATTCCAGATATTACACTGCCACTTTTCCCCACTCTGGCTTCCTGTACAGAGCCTCCCCCTTGCCCCGCGTCCCACCCAGGACATCTCCGTTTTTCTACAACTAACGCAAAGTCTTCATTGGTTATTCGTAAAAATACGCCACCTTCCCCTACAATTACCGAGCTGCCCTCGTTACTATTAGAAACACCCCAGTTTGGTAATACTCCTGCGGAAAAATCCCCATTTCCGACAGCCCCTACTGAGCTGCCCACCTCCCTCTCTGCCAACCTTTTAACGCCATTCACCGCCTCAGTCACTCGTCAGCTTCAAATCATTCACGGGCGTCCCCAGTCCCCCCTCCCCCCTTCCGCCCACACGCAGTCGAAGTCTTCTGCGGCCACGAATCTCGAGCATCATCCTTCTAGATCCCCATCATCCCAAAGAACCAAGCCCTCTCCCTTACTGGCGAAGATGAATTCTCTTCATAATGAGCCCTCAGGTCCTCACACCACAGGAGCAGAAACAAGCAATTTCAATATTGCAAGGATTTCCCCAAACACGAAATTGCCCGCTAACGTAACGATACCCCGTGGAAAGACATCGCTCGACTCGCCAGGAACGAGGTTTTCACTGTATAAAAGACCATATTTCGCCACACAAACAAAAAATAAGGACACTTCTGTGAGGCATGATGTCTCGGAAGGTTCTGTGGCTTCAAAGGAAACTTATAGAACTCCGAGTAAAAACTTAATGCACTTGACTGCTTCCAACTGGCAGTCGCAAGAAATGCATAAAAGTGTGGAAGAAGGACTATTCACATTTAAATCAATGAAGATAGCATCTGGACGCCACGATCAAAGTTCATTACGAATGCTGTTGAATAAACAAAATACGAGAACGTTAACTTCACAATACGGAGATGCTAATTCTGATATAATTTATGTTGAGGGATCCCAGTCTAGTGTAAATGACAAACTTTCGCCTGTCTCTACAAAAGGTGGTGACGCAGCGACTTCTTTTAATGATAAATTTACCCAATTCAACGCCTCCACAAACCCCCCTAGGTATCTACTCCCTATCCCCACTGCTACCAACAATACCCAGGTACCTCCTGCTGTAAGATATTCGTCCAGTGAAAAGGGGACCTCCTACTACAAGCGAGCAAAGACGCCGAGCATCGCCTCCCCCGTCACCAGAGACACTCGCGCTGCCGGTTCCTCCGTCGGTGACTTGGAAATGCAGACGCCTTGGCAGAACGAAGAATCCTGTCCCGACTTCTGGTCCCTTTGGCCCGAATCCGACGAATCCGACGACGAGAGCTGGTACGAGCGAGACGAGGACGGCTGGCGAAGGCGAGAAGGCGGCTGGCACGAGGAGGGGGA
>NC_051403.1:14060562-14065562 GCF_015228065.2 Penaeus monodon | reverse complement strand
GTTAAGAGGAAAATAACTTTAATTGCGCAATGGGTAACAGGATTGGTTTTCTTTTTCCTTTTTTTTAATCAATTTTTAAGAGGTTACAATACAGCAATAGAGGTTCCGTTCTCTAAAATTTGTGAGAATGCCGTACGTGTAAACAGTTCTAGGTGTTGCTTTTATTACCCAAACGGCATGCAGGTGTTCCTGTAGACGGCGTTCGAACTTATTTAAACCAGGTTGCAGATGGAGGTTCACACTAGTCCGAGTTCGCGTGTGTTCCAATCCCGGCTGAATCCTCTCTAGATTTTGCTTCATCCTTCTTAGTTCCATTCAGGCCATCCTCGTACAAGCCCACGGTGCGTACAAAGGCTATCTGGCTTTGATATTATTGATTTCTATCATTCGCCCCAGATAGCCCCCTCTGTTACTATTTCCCTTGTATTTCCGGCTTCTCTTACAGGGGTTCCCGTGGTACTCGTGTCTGCCTGGGACGCTGACGACGCCGACGAAGGAGCTAACGCACAGCTGACGTACTCCATCGAGAAGAACGTGGTGGACGAGAGGACAGGCGAGGCCATCTTCAGCGTGGAGCCTCGGAGTGGCCTCGTGCGGGCCGTCCTCTGCTGCCTCGACAGAGAGACGTCACCCGAGTATCACATTCAGGTCGTGGCAACTGACGGCGGGGGGCTCAAGGGTGAGTGTTGTTGCCGCGAGGGGCGAAAGGCGCGGGAAGCAGTTTAGGTACTTCGGATCATTAGAGTTTCTGAATGAACTGATCGTCTTCAAGAACCAGAGGATGGGAATGGAAGTCATACAGAGGGAAAGGTGACACGGGAGGAAAAAAAAGAGATTAAAGCAGGTGATTAAAGCTGGATGTCGAGAGTGGAAAATCCCAACCTCATCGATGAATTCAAAAGCTCCAACATTCCGGAAATAACGACATTTGAACCGAGGAAATCAGGGATGTCTCGGAATCAAGGATTTTTTCTCATTCTTATTTTCCACAGTCGTTATAAATTGATGATAGTGAAATATTACGTGGTGGTTATGGAATCTAGGGAAGGAGGCAAGAAAGAACCGCCAAGGAACGAATCTAATGATTTTGGAAGAGTGAAAGTGTCCATAGAGACGATGTGAGAAAACGTAAAGCTGGGAGACTTGAGGCTGAGTGTGAGAGAAAGGGAGGCGGGAAGGAAGGAGGGCGGGGAGGGAGGAGGGATCGAGGGAGAAGGGAGGGAGGGAAGGAAGGAGGGAGGAAGGGAGTGTGAGGCAGGGACATATAACAATTCTATTTATTCACCTAATTGCATTTCCTCCTCACAAACGTGCTGAGAAACCTTAGTCTCATGATACATCGCGTGCCCAGAGTGTGGTGTCGAGTCGAGGGTCGTGGAGATAAATTTATAGTGAGTTAGATGACAGTGAAAACAATGGCAAGGGAAGGTGACACTGGAGTGATAGTAAAAACAGCACGCGAAGAGAGAAAAAAAGTGTAATTAAAGGGGAATGATCTAATTGGAGAAGAACGAGAGAAAATGAGTAAAGAATGGACAAAGGACTACCCGAGAATGAGAGAAAGAAAGAGTGCGAATAAAATTAAGATAAAAATTGAGCAAAAGAATATCTGCTAGAGAAGAGCCATTGAATAGGGAAAGGTAACGCAGAGAATGAGTAAAGAATGGGAAAAAGAATATCGCAATGAAAGTGAGTAGAGGAATTTCGCAAAGTAAAGAGAATGAGTGAAGGACAAAACACAAAAAGAATGAGTAAGGAATATTGCACAGCTAAAGAGAATAGATTTATTAACATCCCAAAGAGAATGAGGAAATAATGGGGTAAAGAACTGTCACAAAACTATAAAAGATGAAAGTAAATATATATCAAGCATAAAAAAAAGCCCCAAAAAGAAAAGAAAATGGAAGACAATGGACAGGAACCGAAATTCCCTGAGACCATCGAAATAATAAGGATAAAAGAAGAGAGAGAGAGAGGAGAGAGAGAGAGAGAGAGAGGGAGAGAGAGAGAGAGAGAGAGAGAGAGAATGAGAGAGAAGAGAGAGAGAGAGAGGAGGGAGAGAGAGAGAGGAAACAGAGAAGAGAGATGAGAGAGAGAGAGAGAATACGAAGTAGGAGAGAGAGAGAGAGAGAGAGAGAGAGATGAGAGAGAGAGAGAGAGAGAGAGAGGAGAGAGAGAGAGAGAGAGAGAGAGAGAGAGAGAGAGGGAGAGAGAGAGGAGAGAGAGAGAGAGAGAGAGAGTGAGAGTGAGAGAGAGAGAGAGAGAGAGAGAGAGAGAGAGAGAGAGAGAGAGAGAGAAGATTAACAAAAAGTGCGGGAGGAAGAGGGAATAATAATATAAAAAAAAGAGATAGAGAAAGAAAGAGATAGAGTAGGCGTAACGAGGATGAAAAAGAAAGACAGAGAGTATAATTAACATGGTGAGCTCGAATGAAATAAAACTCGGTTACAAAGAGATTTTTCAACCTGATAGCAGAATTATGAAGTGAAAATGACAGTTGGCGGACGTAATGAAAGGCAGGGCACTTACTAAGGTCAGGTTAGCGACTGTCAGAGATCTAAGGACGACTGTGCAAGGTGTGATAAAGAACAGGGAAATTGTTTTTCCATTACGAGAGCTCAGTCCAGGATAGTCCGTTCTCTTCAGGCTGAGTTTTGTGTGTGTGTTAGGAAAGGGGTGGTTGCCTGTGGTCACATAAGGCTGCCAGGAAGACTGATTCCACGCGAATTGGAGAAAATAAAGTGCCAAGTCGAGATAAGTTTTATTTACACTACGAAAACTCAGCCTGAGTGCATGAAATAACACACACACACAAAAAAAATAATACATCGCTGTAGTGCCGCTGGTAGGTAGGGATGCGCGGTGCTCGGGGTCATTAGGAAATTCTAAGCAGTGCCAAGAGAACGAATTATTCCGGGAAGGGAAGTCATATTCATATTTCAATACGAATCCACATGAATTTGCTTTTCAATGAGGAGCGAGCTGCTGCGTGGGTACAAATTATAGAAGCTTTTCATGGCAAAAAAAAATAAAAAATAAAAATAACGTAAGTAGTTGAGAAGAGAAAACTTCAGATATCAGCGTAGGTGGTAGATATCTTGGAGGAGGAGGGGGGGGGGGTGCGCGTAGAGGCAAAATAATCGTGAGGCGAAGAGATTAAGTACGGGTAAGAGACCTACTAATGACGGTGGTTCGCAAAAAACAACAACAACAACAAAATAGTTTATAAAGAAAATGGGACAAAGGAGAACCCAGCAAGTAATAAATAACACATGAAGCAGACAACGGAAGAAGATAAAGCAATTGAGAGACTTAAGAGGCATAAAAAAGGGCTGGCCATGGTATGTAGATGTAGATGTAGTTCATAAGGTCCTTAGATACAGTAGGTCTCGAGGCTAAGGTCAAAGGAAGATTGGAATACTCTGGGCAGGAGCTTCATAAATGATCTTTTTGTTCATTAAGGTCATGAAAATATCCCAGTCATCATGCTAGTCAAGTTCTGCAGATCATAAATGTGCTAATATTATATTTAGATTAGTCTGAGGTTAGCACGAAGATTAATGTGGGAAAAAAGCAGATATGTATTATGTATAAGACGATCTTTTAAGTAGGTCTGTATTTTGTAATACATCAAGTTTACGATTATTATAGCGAAGAAGAACAAATGTGATGTTTATGAAAGTTCACTAAGTAGAAATTGATAAATGGATGTAGGGAAACGATCGTAGCAAACTAAGAAAATAACTGTTCACGATTAAAAAAATCATTATTGCCAAAAATATATGACTTCCTTCAGTATAAGAAAAAAGTTTCGAAAGGGAAGTATCACAAAGATAGTAATCATGGCTGAAAATTGATTAATCGCCTATAGGTCTAGCAAACTGTACGTTTGGCAAAAAAAGAGTCAGAATATACGTATAAATGTGATAAAGTAACTATAATATATGGTGAAGAAATGCACATCTACATGAAAAAGACAATACGATTCAATTCTTCTGTAGTTTTACCATAATGAAGGAATGAGATGGACAGACACATCATGATCTCACTTAGTGAATGAAGTCATAAGGCCCTGGAAATAAAAATAAATTTCAAACGAGAAACAAAAACAACCATGAAGAATAATATACATGAACTTTCATTATATGAAATGAATATAATTTCGGAAACGAGAGAGACAAGAGCAATGTGAGGTCTTGGCATTCAAGAAAATTAATTAGTGGCTGCATCGATCGGCCTTCGAGAGAACATGAAGCCCCTGGCACCAATTATAATCACCATGGTAAACCAGGATAAAATGGGTCTCGGCTTTTGGATCTGTTGGGTGGTAGACTTTGTAAATGACAGGGATGCACAGGGTTAAAAACAGGATGCTGATATGCTGCTGGGGGTCGAAGTTACTTTTGAAATTCGTGATCTGAGGGCAAGTCTTGGGGTGGCATCATAATAGTGTAATGTGCAAAGTGCGTGTTGTCTGGAGTATGAGAGTGAAATTTTGTGTGTTATATGACCAAATTCCTAAAGGGGGGGGTAGAAGTGGGGGTTACGAAACTACGAAACACAAATGCATGCCGGTAGCTTGTTCGTGGTAAATGAATTTTCGTAAAACGTGATACAACTGTTATTTAATGTTATGAAGGATATGAGATCTGCTTACTGAGAGTATAAAGACAGAGAGAAGAGAGTGAAGACCTAGAAAGAAGGAAAAAAGAAAGAGAAAGAGGAAGAGAGAAAACAATAATGTAGGCCAACTCAAAACGAACCTAAGATAAGGAAAAAGAACAGACCACCCACTTTTGACTGCTAAATCCGAGATCACTTTTTCTAAAAGATAAAATGCTTAGCGAGTTTCCTGTTTCTCATTAAATCATCAACCATTTGCCCATTTGCCCTCATAACCCTTCTGCAGCTGCCAGAACGTCAAATCAGCACGGTTCGCAGAGAATTAAAACTCCATATGCTCAACCTCTCGGTCTCATTATGAAGCCACTAGATAGGAA
>NC_051403.1:14043062-14045562 GCF_015228065.2 Penaeus monodon | reverse complement strand
TAGTAGAAATATAGTAATAGAGTAATAATAGTATATTAGTAGTGAAATTTATTTAATGATAATAACTACTATAATAATGGTAGTAATAATGATAATGGTGATAATGATGATAATTATTATTATCATAATAATAACAATAATAAAAGAAAAAAAAATTTGATAATGAAAATAATGAGGGTAATAATGAAAACCCTTTAGTATAGTTTAAAATTTTTTTAAAACAAACACATTTTAAAGACCCAATACCCCCCTTACAAATATGATATACGTAATATATTTATATACATATATCTTCATGAGTAAATGTATGGGTATCCACGCACAAGCACTTAAAGCACGCAAGTAAACACAGAAATACGTACATGCACCCCCGTAGCAGACACGCAGAAGCACTCACCGGAACAGGAAAATAAGTGCAAGGAAGTAAGTGCAAGTAAAAGGAAAAATAACCCAAGTCCCAAAAACCCCCCGGGGGTTTGCGCCGCCCGGAAATTCCCTCCCGGGCTCTGCCCCCCCGGTGGGGTGGCACTTCTCCGATCCCTTCACTCGTTTGTTTTTCCTCGTCTCTTTGGGGAAATTTTGTGTTATTTTTTTTTGTTTTGTTTTTTTTTTCTCTCTCTCTCTCTTTGCGAATTATGGTCTGTTCTCCCTTCTCCTTCTCCGACTCTTTCTCCTTTTCTTTCTGCTTTTATTTTTCCCCTCCTTCTTTTCTCCCCCCTTTTTCCCCCCCCCCCCTTTACCCTCCTTCCCTCCCTCCCCCCCCCCTCCTTTTTCCCTTTCTTCTTCTTTTCTTCTTTCCCTTCTTCTTTTTTCTTCTTTTCTTCTTCTTTTCTTCTTTTTTCCTTCTTCTTTTTCTTCTTCCTTTTCTTCTTCTTCTTCTTTCTTCTTTCTTCCTCCCCTCCCCCTTTCCCCCTCCCTTTTCCCTCCCTCCCCCCCTTCCACCCCCATCTCCCTCGCGAAAAACGCCTTTTTAATATGCTGGGGAAAATCTCTTTCATCTCTCCCTTAAGGGCCCCTTTGGATCCAAATTTGTTCCCTGTTGCTTTTTCTTACCTTTTTCCTCGTCTTTATTTTTTTTTTTTGTTTTTTGTTAACCTTTTTTTCTTGCGCCCTCGTACAGCTTCTCAGGTTTCGTTTTTTTCCTCGTTTTTTTATACATTTTTTTTTTTTCTTTTTTTTTTTTTTTTTCCCTTTTATTTAAATTTTTTCCCCCTTTTCTTTGTCTCCTTTTTAAATTTTCCTTGTTTTTGTTTTTGTTTTTTTCTTTCCCCCATACCCTAACATTTTTGTAAAATTAATTCTGCCTCTGCAGGGGTTAAAAGGTTTCCCTTTTTCCTCCAAAATACCCCCTTGGTCCCTTAACCCTCGCAGTTATACTTGCTAGGGCGCGCTTCAAGAACCCAAAGTGCTTGAAATGAAAAAGAAGGGGGCCCGTTTGAACCCCGGCTATTAAAAGGAAACCTACAAGGCCCTTTCCTTTCCCAGATACTTGGGTTAAATCAAATTATGACTGATCTAAGTTTCCCGATCTTCATGGGTTTTTGTAAAATCTTACTCTCGAAGTGCAGCTCGTGCCGGGGGGTTAGTTTAAACGTAAAAAGCTGATATTTTTTTTTTTTTTTTAAATTTCCTTAAATTTGTTATTTTTTGTTTTTTTCTCTTTTCTTTATTTTTTCTTTCTATCTTCTATCTTTCTTTATCTTCTTTTTTTTTCATGGGGTGACGAGAGACGATTTTTTTCTAATTTAAAAAACTTCCCTTTTTATTTTTTTTTTCGTCTTTTTCTTCAATTTTTTTTTCTGCTTGTCCCCCTTCTTAAAATTCCCTTTAATTATATCTAAACAAAATCATTTCCCTTTTTTAAGATTTTTTAGGCCAGGGGAAAAGTTTTTCTTTTTTTATAATCCTCCTTTAACCCCACCAAAAAAAATTTTTAAATGACTGCCGAGTTCCTGCACGTAAGGATAACCCCCCATGCCGGTTTTTTAATGGTTCATAATACCGGTTCCCTTTTCGTTTTTTTTAAAAGACTCGCCCTTTCCTTTGATTTTTCATTTTTTTTTTTAATTTGGGCGGGGGGTGACGCACACGCAGAAGACTCATGAGGTTGCAAAAAAATCAAATTTCCCCAAAAATCTCTGGAGCATTCAGGGCAATTTTGCAAAAGAGCAATGTTGCAATCTTTCCTCATCCCTCTCATTCCGGGAAAGTATTTCAGACGGGATGAAGCACATGTCGGAATTTTGCTTGGGGATAAGTAGTCCCCAGGTGATAAAAATCCGCGCTTTATAAATTCTCTGTGAATTTTTGTATGATTTATTTTATTTTCAGGGGTTTTGGGACTCTTACTTTGTTTTTTTTCTTCACTCTCAAAATTTAGAATTACCCTCCCTTTTTTTGATTGAGGGGCAAAATCTTTGAGAATGTTTGCAAAAAAACTTTGGCCCTGTATTTCAAAAATGAGGATCCGGGGTTTTACATCGGGGGATTCAGTCCAAAC
>NC_051403.1:14013062-14015562 GCF_015228065.2 Penaeus monodon | reverse complement strand
ATATATATATATATATATATATATATATATATATAATATATATAATATATATGCATATAATATAACTATATATATATATATATATATATATATATTATATATATATATATACATATGTATATATATAGACACACACACACACACACACACACACACACACACACACACACACATATATATATAGATATATATATATAAGAGAGAGAGAGAGAGAGAGAGAGAGAGAGGAGAGAGAGAGAGAGAGAGAGAGAGAGAGAGAGAGAGAGAGAGAGAGAGAGAGAGAGAGAGAGAGAGAGAGGGAGAGAGAGTCTGAATATGAGATAGAGGAGAAGAAAAAAAAGAGCGAGAGGGGGAGACACACAGACAGAGAAAATAAAATAAAACAGAATAAAGAAAAATAAACCAAATCTAAAGCCAAAAAAAAGAAAAGACAAAAAAAAAAAAACCTTAACGATTACCAAATAATAATAACAAAAAAAAATATATACACAAACGACTTTTTTTACTAAGGCATATTAAGCCGAAAACCGAAAGAGAAGTGAAATGAATGAAAATAAAACGAAAATAAGGTAACGATGCCCAGATCCAAAAGCCCCTGGTAAGTTATTCAATGGCCAGGACAGCGAAGGGAAAGGGCGTGGGAGTATAAAGTGAAGACTTAGAGGTAATGAAAGGAAGTGAGTGTGAAATAAAGTCGATGTGGATAAGGATGGCATGTCTAAGTCAGGGAGAGGGGGGGGGGGTAATGAGATGCTTTTGAAGGGCCATGAGATGCTTTTGAAGGGCCATGAGATGCTTTTTAAGGGCCATGAGATGCTTTGAAGGGCCATGACATGCTTCTGGTTGGCCATGAGATGCCTCTGAAGGGCCATAAGATGCTTTTTAAGGGCCATGAGATGCTTTTGGGGGACCATGGGATATTTGAGGGGCCATGTTGTATTTTTTTATGGGGGGGCCATGTGACTTTTTATGGGGGCCATGTGATTATTTTTTATGGGGTGTGTATTTTTTTATGGGGAGAGCATAAGATTTTTTAATGGAGGGACCATGTGATTTTTTATGTGGGGCATATATTTTTTGTGAAGGGGCCATATGATTTTTTTTTTATGGGGGCCATGTGACCTTTTTTATGGGGAGGGTGGCATATGATTTTTTTATGGGAGGACATACGATACATCTAGGGTTACCATGTGTTTTTTTTATAGGGGAGGGGGGGGGGGCGGGGCATCGGATATTTCTAGGTGGCACAGGGTACTTCTAGCAAGGCCATGGGATACGTTTGGGTGGCCATGGAACAATATAAAAATGATAATTTCGAATTAAACTGAGGATTTTGTCTCGCTGTCCCTATAGAAAATCATCCCCTACGTATCACTAAATTGGAAACTTTCTCTATAGTGTTCTTGTCCTATTGGCATCATTACGCTATTCATTAATTGCATTAACTGAAGCTGAAATTATGACACACTGAACTAGATTTAGATTGTAGTTTGCAATGTAGAGATTACTATGTATTAGTCGGGGGCTACATGATAGAAAAGGTTGAGAAGCGATGTGGAGAAACAGAGGAAGAGCAGAGAGAAAGAGGAAGTGAGAGAGAAATGAGGAAAAGAACGATTTACATATTTTTATATTACTTTTTCGTGTTATTCTTTTTTTTTCCTCTTTCCTGCATATTTTCATTTTACTCTTTCGTTTTATTCTTATTTTTTCTCTCTTTCCTACATATCTTTATTTTACTTATCCGTGTTATTCTTATTTTTTTTCTCTCTCTTTCCTACATATTTTTATTTTATTTTATTTTTTTGTCTTATTCTTATTTATCTATTTATTCATTTTTATTATTATTCAAACTGAGATAAAATACGTAACAGCAGCGTCACATCTCTCAATATAACAGCCTCGGTTTTCAAACTTCACTTTATATGACTGTCATCACGTCTACGTTTTATTTTAAAACTTATTAAAAGAAAAAAAAAGTCTTATGGAAGATACAAACTCCCATTAGTCTGTTTGCTGTAAGATATAATGATATTCATTACGACTAAAAAGCGAGATTAAATAACAAGAGACAGTGGAGTGAAGATGAAAATATCGGATTAGTTTTCATGAGGACGAAGAGAAAAAAAATTGATGAAGGGGGAGGGAATAACAAACTCATTTTGAGCGATAACAGTTGAAGTGAAAGTGAAATGCAAATCGTTGATGGAGAGATGAGGAATAAAAGAAAAGAAAAAGACGAAGAATTCTAGTGAAACGGAAAACAATTCGCGAGAGAAGCAAACAAAAAGGTAAAGTAAAAATATTTGTCCAAATCTTTATAACAATCAAGCAGCAGATGGTGAAAATTCGTTCTTCGTTCAGATGAGCGATGAGCGAAGGAGAAGTCTATCATTATATAGTGTATATTATTAACGTTATCATTATTTAGTGAATATTAGTAACTCTGTCCTTATCTAATGAATATCATTGGTTCTATCATTATCTAGTGAATATGAAC
>NC_051403.1:14000562-14003062 GCF_015228065.2 Penaeus monodon | reverse complement strand
CCCTTGCCTCCTCCTGCCCCTTTCCCGCCTTGCCCAAACCCTCCTGCCCCTCCCCGCCTCGCCCAAGGCCCTTCCTGCCCTCGTCCACGCCCCCCTCGACCAGGCCAGGAAGAAGTGCACGTCCTCCTCCGGATATCCTCCTCCTGCCCCATCCTAGGCATGGCAATTTCCTTGTGTAGGATTCCGAAGATTAGATTGTCTGGGTTTCCGATAAACCCTATTATCCTTCCCTGACCCAAACTGACGATGTTCCTCAACGCATGTGTGTATGTGCGGTTGTTTGTAAGGATGTGTGTGTGTGTGTGTGTCCATGCGCGTGTGTATGTTTCCGTGCGCGTGTGTGTATATATCCGTGTGCGTGTGCACGTATCCGTATGCGTCTGCATATATCTGTGTGCGCCTGCATGTATCCTGTATGTCTGCATGTATCCGATGCGTGTGTATGTATCCATGTAAGTTTGAACGTATCCGTGTGCGTCTGCATGTATCCGACAGCGTGTGTTTGTATCCGACTCCCCTTACACGTGTATGTCTGCGGGCAGACTCTGACATTTGAATATATAATATTCGATTAAGTTCACCATGATGACCAGTGGCCATGCTCATCACGCCACTGAATTCTATACGTCCAGTCTTGTATTACTGTATTACTGTGACCTCGTTGGGAGCCAGATGTTCATATGCATATCATGAAAGCTGGGCGTTCTTATGCAACCCGAAAGCCAGACGGCGAAATTTTGCAGCTGGTGTGTTTGCCCGCTTGAACAAATGTCAACACCGCAAATGGTGAATTAGGGTATTTGGCCAAATGGTCACCATAGTTCGTTTTTTTTATGTCGCAAAAATATAAAATAAGGTTTATGCAGACATGCAATTAAACAAATTAAAATGTGAACTGGCACCGTGTCATTATTCAAGAAAACATGAAATATCATTCCTCACTGTCATTATCATTGATGATATTTTTATTGTTATCATTATTATTGTTATTATTGACATTTTCATTATCATTATTATCATCATTATCATCATTATCATGACTGTTACTATAATTATTATTATCATTATTATTTTCATTATTAAAGTTACCATCATCCTTATTATTATTATTATCATTATTATTTTCCTTACTATAGTTATTATTATTATTATTATTATTGTTGTTGTTGTTGTTGTTGTTGTTATTATTGTTATTATTATTATTACTATTATTTTCACTATTATTATTGAATGGTGCCACACTTTTCCGTGTTGATACCATGGTAGAAAACCCACAATGCAAAAAACTATATTTATTGAAAATGAATTTCGGTTTCGAAATCCACCTGGATTCCATCTTCACGTCAGACCTGAAGATGGAAAATGCAGGTGGATTTCGAAACCGAAATTCATTTTCAATAAATCTATTATTTTGCTTTGTGGGTTTTTCTGCTATTACTGTTGTTGTTGTTGTTATTGTTGTTGTTTTTTTTTGTTGTTGTTGTTGTTGTTTTTGTTGTTGTTATTATCATTGTTATTATTATTATTGTTATTATTATTGTTATTATCATTATTATTATTATTTCATTATTATCTTCATTATCATTATTATTACCATTATTACTATTACTATTATTATTATTTTATTATTATTATTATAATTACTATTATTATTATTATTATTATCGTTATCTTCATTCGTGTTATTATCATCATTATTATTATTGTTATCATTATCATCATTTTATCATGATTATTCATTATCATCTTTAAGCGTATGATATAGTATCTACTCTTATTTATGTTTCTTATTTATACATCATTAATCTTCGTTATAGTCAGATATTTAATACACATATATACTTCACTTACGCACCATTATGATTTGTTTCAATACATAAAATGTTGTAATATTCAAGGAAATTCGAAATATCGAATTTATTTTTCATGACTCAGTTGACATCTCGGGAATGAGCGACGAAAAACTTGGAGAATATTCCCCAGGATATATCGTCATATTAAATTTTTTCTATGTGAATCTTCGTGAATTGTGTTATGTTCAGAGCATTTTTCCCTTATTCGTTATTGTTATCATTTTTCATTTTTGTAAATTGCATTTTTGCTATTGTTGTATCATATGTTTAATTGTTTTATTGTATGCATTATATTCAATGTAATTGTTATTGTTTTGCATTTTTATTATTGTTATTGTTTATGCATTTTTCATTATTGTTTGTTAATAGTTTTATTGTTTTATTAGTATCATTATCATCATCATCATAATTAGTATCATTATCATCATCATGACTATTACGATTATTATAATAATTTTTATTATCATCATTACTATTATTTTTATTATTAATAATATTACTTTTGTTATTATCTATTATATTATAATTATTATTGTTATTATCATTATTATCATTATTATTATTGATAATAATAATATTATTATTATTATCATCATTATTATTATCAGCAGCAGCATCGTTATTATTTTCATTATTATTATTATTAT